>NC_060281.1:65102733-65235306 GCF_021613505.1 Equus quagga | reverse complement strand
GCGGCCGGGGCCGGGTGCCTTCGGGGCGCGGCCTCCCCCGCCGGCCTCGCTCGGCGGGCGCGCCGCCAGCCGCGGTGAATGGGCGCGGGGAGGCTGCCGCCGGCCGCCATTAGCGCCGCGCCCCGCCCGCCGGCCCGCGCGCCGGGGTCGGGGTGGGGGGACCCGCCTTTGTGGGCCCGGCACGTGGGGCGGCCGGCCATGTGTCCGGCCCCGCGGCCGCCTCCTCTCTCCGCAGGAACATCGCGATGGCCGCCCAAGGAGAGCCCCAGGTCCAGTTCAAAGTAGGTGCCCCGGCGGGGCGCGGGGGGCGGGCGGCTTCCGGGCCGGGCCCCTCTGACCGCGTGCCCCGCGGCAGCGGCGGCGGGCGGGGCGGCCTGCGGCGGGCGGGGGCGCGGGGACGAGAGGGCACCCGCCGAAGTCGTTGACGGGGCGTCGCGGCCCTAGGCCGGGGTCCTTTGTTCGGGGCACCTGGCGGTCGCTGCAAGTTGGGTCGCTGCCGCGGGAGCGGCGTCGCGGGGAGCCTGTGGCCTCCGCGCCCCGGGGTCCCGAAGCGCCGCCCGCCCGGGTCTGTTTCACAATCGGGTGTCCCGCAGCTCGTGCTGGTCGGCGATGGCGGTACCGGGAAGACCACGTTCGTGAAGCGTCACCTGACGGGTGAATTTGAGAAGAAGTACGTAGGTACGTGGGGGCAGCCGGCGGGGCGGCCGGGGGGCCGGCGGGGCGCGCGCTGACCCGGGCTGTCGTTCCAGCCACCCTGGGGGTCGAGGTCCACCCCCTCGTGTTCCACACCAACCGGGGGCCCATCAAGTTCAACGTGTGGGACACGGCCGGCCAGGAGAAGTTCGGCGGGCTGCGGGACGGCTACTACATCCAAGGTGAGCGCTCCGGGCCCGGCCCGGCGGACACGTGCTCGTGCTGCCTGCGGGGACCCGCGCGGCTCGGGCTGGGGGAGACGCACTGCGTCCAGGGAGGGACCGTCGTTGGAGGGGCGTCTCAGCAGAGTCGTCCTGTGCCGGGGCACGGCGTGCTGTGTCAGGAGAGCGCTGTCTTGAAGGGACTGTGTGATTTATGTTGAGGCTCGTGATTTAAAAATAAGAAGCGACACACAAGCTGTTGGTGCAGCTTCCTCGTGGGAAAACGTCCGTCTGGGTGTTTACTTTGGTGGTTATCGATGATCATTTCTTGTCCGCTCCATTAACAAGATAGTGGACAGTTTGACCAGATACTGGACCAGGGGAGCTCGCTTCTGTAGCTTACAAATGTTGTGAAAGACTAGCTGTTTTCTTTTTAATTGTGCTAAGTTTTGCGGAATTCTTTTTTCAAAATGCTTGATTTAAAAATTGCAACGGAAATAAATGCTCATTGTTTTTCCAAACAAAAAGATGAATAAAGAAAATACTCATCCCCTGGAATCACTCTTGATGAAAGATTGTTGGGAATCTTTCCATGCCTTTTGCTTTCCCTTGAGTATGTAGAAATACAAGATTTTCCCCAGGAAGTTCTTTAGCTGAACTGTGTTATACTGTACCTACTCTGTGGCTGTTCTTTATGAGCCTTATGGTTGTGCCTACAGGTCAATATGTTAACTTACCTGAGTTTTCCTAAGTAGAGGCATAATACGCTCTAGTGTATTTGGTCGTTTAAGGGCCTTTTAAAGCAGAGATTCCTAGATCCTCACTATGGGAGGAGTTGTGTTTTCTGGAATGCTGATTTATCATAAATCTAATTTAGGTACTTTTTCGGGGTGAGGCAGAGTTAGTGGTGAAGTACTATAGGGAGAGAGAGTTCATATGGTAAACTAGTCTTTCACACTTTGTTGCAAAATAAAAAGGAATTTTAAGCAGTATTGTATGTTCCAGTGATTCAAGACTTTTAGAGTTGTAAGCGACCTTGAAATTGGTTAGAGAGACCTATGGGACCTAGAGTTAGGTGTGAGACTGAGCCCTAACCCATAGTTCTTAGCGTTTCTCATCCATGTAGTTGCTAGGTGTGTACTAACTCCTATAAATTTTTTCTTCAGCCCAGTGTGCCATTATAATGTTTGATGTAACATCCAGAGTTACTTATAAGAATGTGCCCAACTGGCATAGAGATCTGGTACGAGTGTGTGAAAACATCCCCATCGTGTTGTGTGGCAACAAAGTGGACATTAAGGACAGAAAAGTTAAGGCAAAATCTATTGTCTTCCACCGAAAGAAGAATCTTCAGGTATGTTTCTTAAAACTTTCTATTTACTGAATTATGACCCTTAGATGAAATATGTATATATATATAGGTCTGTTAAAGTGGTTTGTAAATGTCTTTGGTATATGAATTGAAAGAATTTTATCTTTCAGCATGCAGCATCTCCCAGAATAATCACTGTTTGAGTAATGGATGTTTTAAAATTAATTTTATATCTCCTTTAAACAGTACTATGACATTTCTGCCAAAAGTAACTACAACTTCGAAAAGCCCTTCCTCTGGCTTGCTAGAAAGCTCATTGGAGACCCCAACTTGGAGTTTGTCGCCATGCCTGCGCTTGCCCCACCAGAGGTTGTCATGGACCCAGCTTTGGCAGCACAGTATGAGCATGATCTAGAGGTATGATGCTTCAGTCTCAGTGAGTGCTGTTGGGTTTGGCATGATCCTAGTGGCTTTAAAGTGTTACAATGTTTTCATCTCTCTGTCTAGGTTGCTCAAACAACTGCGCTCCCGGACGAGGACGATGACCTGTGAGCAGGGGAAGCTGGAGCCCAGCGTCAGAAGTCTAGTTTTATAGGCAGCTGTCCTGTGATGTCAGTGGTGCAGCGCGTTTGCCACTTTATTGTAGAGCTGAGCAGAACATGTGCTTAATCTTTGGGATGCTGAAGGAGATGAATGGGCTTCGGAGTGAATGTGCCAGTTAAAAAAATACCTTCATTTTTTTGGACCTGCATATTTAGCTGTTTGGAACGCAGTTGTTTCCTTCTTGAGTTTCAAATATAAGACTGCTGCAGTCACATCACAATATTCAGTGGTGAAGTCTTGTTTGTTACTGTCATTCCCATTCCTTTTCGTTTAGAATCAGAATAAAGTTGTATTTCAAATATCTAAGCAAGTGAACTCATCCCTTGTTTAATGAGCATTTTAAAACCACTAATAGGGCAAATTGTGCCATGTTAATATTTAAATTTCCTTTGCTATTACCACTTATTTTGAAGTCTGTTAGGTTAAATTCTGTGTCTTTATTTTTCGTAAATTTGGATCATTTCACGTAAATAATATAACAGGTCAACAGTATTGTATTTGGTAAGTTGTTAAGAGGTGTAAATATTGTCAGTGCAGTTAAGCTGAAATATCTACCCCACCTGCCTTCTGGCTTTGCTAGTGTCTCCTGGAGAAGAGCTTGTCCAAGATTTGTGACCTGTCAGAATAAATGTGGTACATGTTTTGGGCATTTCAAATAGATGAGAATGAGTTGCCTTTATGGCAAAAGTAACTGTTCTAGTGTAGAGCTTTGCAAAGTCAGATAAAATACAGATGATTGTAGGAATTTGAGGGGAGTCTCGTCTGTTAAAAGAATATGAATTATGCATTTATTTGTCTTTTGTTTTAACATTACATTTTAATGTAAAGTTGATATTCTAGGGAGATGTTCCATGTTTACCTGCTGGTTTTAAGTACTCCCAAGCTTTAAAGATGTCAAAAGATTAAGGATTTAAATTGGACAAACCACAACCTTGATTTTTTTCCTGAAGGAGTTTTGCAAGGGTACTGACAAAATAACCAGAAATACCTAAACAGAAAAGTAGAGCTTAGAATGCCTTCTCGGTATTGTGAAACAGACTGCAAAATTTATTAGATTAACCACTTATCTTTGTGTGGTTTACACATTTAAAAATGAATTGGGTCTTTGTTACCTGAGTTTGATCCCGGTGACACTGTAGTGTAGAAATTAGGAATCTTAGAAATAAGAGCTATTTTGCTCATAAAAATATTAGTAAAGTTTACCAAAGTTATTTAGATGCCCCATTATCCTTAAATGATTACTTTCCTACCTAAAAAGAAAGGAAAGGATCATTTAAGTATATGGTGAAATGAAACAGTAGGACTGAATAAGTCTATTAAGATACTGAATTAACTGGTACCAGTAGGTTCACTTACAGATTTGAGTTGCTGTATGTGCTGTGCTGTGTTTAGAACCAGATTTTAAGTCTGAAGTTTTTCCCATAATTGGGAGGAAACCTTTCATTCAGATGCTTAATTTAACATAAGGGGTATGTGTTGTTTGTAACCTTATGTAGAATATGCAAATATGACAAATAATCAAATGTAACAGATGGCTTTTGGAAGCTACTTCACTTACCTGTTTAATAAGGGGCGGGAGAGAATTTACAAATCGTTCATTGGAAGAAAAATTGCTGCCAAATACATTGCTTCTACTTTGCCTGAATTTCTGAATCATCTGTAGTATTCACGGTGGGAATAGGGAATATTTAGTAGAGATCATCATGTGGGGGGTCCATTTCTATCCAGTTTACACAAATGGGGAAATTTTTCGAAATCTTGTGGGGGAAAGCCTTCAACTGAAAAGCCTTACGTGTTCAGTTACTGCAAACTAGTAATAGTTTATTAGAACAAAATCAGAGAAAGCCTTGTAGATCAAGTATGGAGCATTGGTTTCTTTACCCTGATGGTAGATGGGAGTATTTGTCCTATTTTGTTAGCTGGAATATTTCGTAATAAAGAGGAGCGCTGGTAAGATTAGCAAGGGTAAGTGTGAGGGGCAGTTTTATGATGTGCCATGGCCAGTTTACAAAAAACCTTGCAGAAGGGGTTCTTGGTCCTGTCTCAGAAGTGTCTAGGAAAGGGCAGAGGTTTCCAAAACTATGTTAAAGTTCCAGAGGACCTACTTGGCTGATCATGTGTAGCTGAACTAACGCAAAAGTAGTACGAGTTTTGGGTTTATTGTGTAAAAACATCACTGAAGGTCTTAGGTGTTGAGTGAATGGGATGGAGGTTAGAATTGGTCTGATTTGCTGCTTGTGCTCCTGGGACCACCTGACCTTGTGTTTTGACAATACCTTGGGCCGTGTTGGGGCTGTGGGTGTCCCTCCTGGCAAAGTAACAGGTCAGGCAGGCACTGTCCTGGCAGTGATGTTGATCTCAATCCTTGCCGCACTTTCAGTTGGGAGGTTAAAGGTGTGCCTACCATGGTAAACCTCGCCCAGGTTAAGGGCCTGGGGCCCTGTTCAGAAAGCAGATCTGGTTTGTATTCCCTGCTCCCTCCCCATCGCTCAGGAGGCCTCACAAGTGTGGGCTTTGTACTTCCAGAGGTGGGGTGTCCCATCAGTGTAGCTTCACGTTTCTTTTCAGAATGCTCCCTTCCTTCTTTGTTGAAGGAAATCCTACTAAAGTGCTTGAGCTCCTTTAAACCTCACGAACTGGTTTTTACACTGGGTCAGATGTCCCTACTGTGGCCCATCACTGAATTTCCTCATAGCCCTGGTCAGCATGGTAAGTCTGCCTTTGTGCTTGTCTCCCGTACTAGTCTAACTGGTGTGGGGGCAAGGATCATGTCCTTTTGCTCATTCATGTCCCTGGTGTTATATTTTCCTGTGGGAACCCTGCGGAGGAAGACAAGTGGGGATTACAAATAGGGGTGGGGTGTGGGGGGTGCCTGGGGTATGTTGGGGTGGATGAAATGGGGAGGGGCAGGGAGAATATTACAGCATTACAGTCTGCTTGTTTCGAAGTCACAGTGTTTCCCTCCTGGAGTTTGCCATTTACTCTATCTTACCTATATTCTAGAGTGTTTTAGAGAGTAGGAAAGGAGTGTGGACAATCAGGGAGCTTGCTGGCTGTGATTCACTGAGTTAAGATGACGTTAGTAGACACGAGGTCTGTGTTGCCTTAGGTTCAGCCATTGCAAGTGGAAGAGGAACGTTGAATTTAGTTGGTTTTCAGTTCCCTGCCTTTAAGAAGCACAATATAGACCATTCCAGATAAGTAGTCTTTAGAATGTGGACGGTTCATTCCATAAATTCTAAGCTCTGTGCTCAGGGGTATAATGACGAGCACTAGCTCTGCCCAGGAAGCTTTCGTCTTGGGAGATGGGCAGTCAGGTAACTGCAGAAATGAGTGTGATGCCTAGTAAGTGCTAAGATGGACACACAGACAGCTTTGAGAACATGACAGAGCAGATCTACTTGAGAGGCCCGGGAGGATGGCAGTGATCTCAAGGTGTGCAGGAAGAATCTGAGCAAGGGGAGCACACAACCATGGTGAGAACAGGGCTGGAGAGCGGGAAGTGGAGGTGCTCAGGTGGGGCTTTTTAAAGCCTGTTTACAGGTTTGATCCTCAGAGCACAGTGGGAAGCCACTGCCGGGTCAAAGTGGCATTTTCAGGAGTGTTTTGGCAGCAGGAGTGGGTGCCCAGGGACCGATGACAATCTATTCTTGCCCCACTCAAGTCCATGCTCCACACTGCAATATGCCGTAAAGGGGAGGGTGAGACCACGGTTGTGACAAAGCTCTACTCATCTGACAAACATCTCAACAGGAACACGAATGAGCATTCACTATGAGTGCCAGGCACCAGCTCTTTTTTTAACCACCAAACTCATGTCTCCTCCATCTTCGTTGAGGTTTAATTGACAGGAAGAAAGGTATATACTGTGTGCAACAAGATGTTCTGATATACATTGTGAAATGATTACCACAATCAAGCTATTCAGCATATCCACCACCACACAGTTGTTTTTTTGTGTGTAGTAAAAGCATTTGATTTACTCCCAGCAAATCTGAAGTATAGTCTTGTTAAATATAGTCACCATGCTGCACATTAAGATCAATCTCCAGAGCTCATTCATCCTGCATCACGGAAACTTTGTACGCTTTCTTTCACACCTTGCACACCGCTTCCCAGTTCTCCACCCCCCGTCCCTGCCAACCACCACTTGACTCTCAGTATCTATGAGTTCAGCATTTTTGGATCCACATGTAACTATTGCCACACACTGTCTGTCTGTGTCTGGCTTATTTCACTTACCATGGTGTCCTCGAGGTTCATCTATGTTGTCATAAATGACAGGAGTTCCTTCTTTTTAAAGGCTGGATAATATTCCGTTGTGTACAGATACCGTACTTTCCGTATCCATTCGTCTGTTGATGCACACTGAGGTTGATTCCATGTCTTGGCTGTTGTAAATAAGTTTGCTTCTTAGATGAGGAGTAAAAGATTAAGGAGCTCCCCAAGTAGCGGGGAGAACTGGGGGTCAGGTGAGAGGGTCGCGCCGATAATCCTCTAGGCGTGAAAGATGGGAACCCAAATCGTTAGGAAGAACGGTGTTCATTCCAGGCACTGAAGGCAGCCTGGCAGAGTGAACTGATGAGCGATTTTTGGCTAACGTTGGCTTTTTGCTTTTTTTCCCCTGACATATCTGACATTTTTTCCCAAAAGTGAAAAAAGTCATGCACTTTATATATTAAAAGTTTCAGGATTTGAACAGTTAAAACATACTCAGTCTGGGGCCAGCCCGTGGCCGAGTGGTTAAGTTCGCTTGCTCTGCTTCGGCGGCCCGGGGTTTTGCCGGTTCGAATCTGCCGGTCAGGCCATCCTGAGGAGGCGTCCCACACGGAAGAACTAGAAGAACGTGCAATTAGATTATACAACTATGTGCTGGTGGGCTTTGGGAAGAAGAAGGAAAAAAGAAGATTGGCTGGGATGTTAGCTCAGGTGCCAATCTAAAAAAAAAACATACACAGTCCCCTCATTTTCCTACCGTTTAGAGGAAACCGTTGTTGACATTTTGTCGTATATCTTTACAAATGTTTTTTCAAAAACTGAGATTATACTATAATTCTGTTTCATACCCATTTTTCACTTTTTATTACTTTTGTTCGATGGTTTTGCACTGCTTTCGGCAACTACCTGGTGATCCCTTGTGTTGATGGGCCGTTGTGTTGTCTGACATATTCTTTCATTTTGTCTGGTTGTTTCTATGTCCTCCTCTTTGTGCAGCTTTCAGAGTGGGTTTAGCTCTTCAAGGGGAATCTATTTCCAAATGCTTAGAACTTCCATGTTCTTCCACTTCCATATGCTACTCAAACTGTCATGTTCTTAAATTTTAACTTGGGAAGATGTGCCGAGCTTTACCAAATCCTAATAGATGGAAAACGAAAATTATTTAAAAAGCATCTCTCTCTGTGTGTGTGTTTGCCATGTTATCTTCAACTTTCTATCCCCAACACCTGCTGTGGTGCGAGATGCAAAGATACTAGTATGTGCTGAATTAAACGCATTTTATTAAATAGCCTTGCTACCACTTATTCTGTAAGTTCACATTTTGTGTTTTCAGAGATATACAAACTCACTCCCTTTTCAAGGATTCATGTTGTGTTATGCCCCAGTGTGGAGCTCAGGAAATAGCGACTGGTGATGTTGGGGTTGGATTTGTAGGGAGGGCATCTGGGAGGGGAGTAGAGCTGACCAAAGAAAGCTGCTGGAAGAAAAGGAGACTGAAAACCAGCTGCAAAAAAAGCCCATAATGGCCCAGATCCCGAAGGTCCAAATACTCGAGAGACACATTAACCTAAGAGAGCTAAGGAGTTTCTCTGGCCAGCAATTGTACCATAAGGGCGTGTTCTTATCTCTTACTCTAGAATAGTTGCCAGGTACTAAGAGGTGGAGCGACCATTGCCTCTTCCTTTCTAAGACAACTTTTGGCAGTTTTGTTCTATAAGCACCACCAGAACAGATGGAGGAAGGATGAGTGAGGAATGAATATAGGGAGTCTGGTTACCTGATATTCATTATTTGAGTCCCTGCAGTTACGGGGCGGTGTAGGAAGGTAAACTTTGTCATAACACAGAGCCATCAATGAATGATGCCTTAAAGCTCTGGTTCCCAACTCAATCATCACTGCCCCCCAGCCCAGGGGGCTTACGGCCAGCCCCTCTGCCGCTGAGGGCTCCCTTCAGAAGCGGTGTCACCGCCCCACCCCTGCCGGGATGGTGAATGCGTTCTTCACGATGAACTTCTGATTCAAGCCGGGGTGGATGCAACCCAGAGGCAGTCTCCTCAGACCCTTTGGCCCTCGTTGCGGGAGTGACAGAGGGAGTCGCTGTAGATGGACGGGCCTGACTTTGGACCCGTCACGGCTTCTCTCTGTGATTGGGTGTACTGCTGCCCCTGACAGACCTGGGGGCCCACCAGCACAAGAGGAGGGATGGGGTGGGGATGGTTTGGGGGTGATCATTTAACTGTCAGACACTCAGTTAAAAATGATGATGTATTTTTCAAGTAATTGTTAACCAATTTATTCACAGTTTTTACATAACTGCAATGAACATTTTTGAATATATGGTTTGAACGTTTTTTTCCTTCAGAAATAGAAATGAGATTATTTGGTCAGTGTTTACATCTTATGCTGAAATCTTGGTTTTTAACAATGTTAATATAATTACTTAATTGCTTTATCCTACTGCATATCGTAGATCTAGAGTAACACTAGTGACGTTACCACTATGACAGTAACACTGAATGTAGTTTGAGATTTCTCTGCGTGCGTGTGTTTTTTCTTTCCCACTAACGGTGTGCAGTCAAAATGAAGTGTTTTCAGATCACTTGAAATAATTCTTCTCTGGTTCTATCATTAGCGTGGTACAAAGTTAGGTTTATTTATTTCAGTTTTTTTTTAAAGGGCCTTTTTCTTTTTTATTTACTATTTTTAAAAAGGGGGAGAAATATTCTAAAGCCAAAACCAGAAAACGAGTTACATTAGAGAAGTCAAGATTTTATTTCTGTTCCTTTCCCCTCCTCCTAGGTCACGAGTTTATTAGTTTTTGGTTTATCCTTCCACAGTTTCTCTTGGAAAATAAAAATGCACATTTTTATATATTTTGAAAATGTAAGCACATGTGTGTGTGTGCTTGTATTTGAGTGTATGTGATATTTATTTATATTCTCCCTTCCACGAAAGTTTTCATACTGTATGTGCTCTTCTGAACTTTAAATCATAAATCCCAGACACACTGTGTAGCAGTGTAAGACTTTTTGCACTCATTTCACAGCTGCATGGGTATAGATTATGTAACAGTCTGGGCTACATTCAACACACCATCTTGATGCGCATGAGGGTTCTTTTCAGTCTTGTGGAATGAAAGTCCTGTGAAATGAAAGTTTCGGAGAGTTGTGCTGGAGCATCTTTGTAGTAGATAACCAGAAGCGGGACCGTGGGTCAGAGGGTAAAGGCATGGCCAATACTGCTAGATATGGCCAAATTCTTCCCTGTAGGCATTGTATCGATTTTCATTCTCACCAGCAATCCGTTCTGTTTTGGCCACAGTAATTTGTAAAAAGTTATATATCTTTAAAAATTTGACATAAAAATTTCGTTTTCCATTTTTCTCGAGAAGTGAAAAGATCTGGGGACACCTTATTTCCACATGGATGGGATGGGCTCTCCAGGTTGTCACAGCTCCCACTTCTGACAGATGTGTGCATATTTGCTTACACCTGGCCCAGGCATTGGTGTGCAGCCATTTGAATTTGTGAATTCTTTTTCTAAGTTGTATTTCATGGTTTTAAATGTTCATTACCTGTGAATGAGACAGAAAATGTTTCTGCCCTAATTGTACTTCCATTTGAGAGTGTGGGCGTGTGAATGTGAGTGCGTGTGTGTGCACATATGTGTGGGAGTGTGTGTGCAGAGAGGGCTCAGCGCGGTTTATACTGTTTTTATGCAATGTAGAAATTGATCTATTGTTAGATTTGTAGATCCTCCTCCAGGTTTTTTTCTTTTAGTTATTTTTACTGTACAGAAATTGAGTGGGGTTTGAAATAGTGGGACCATCACCTTTATTTTAGGGCTTTTCTCTTTTATTAATAAGCCCGCATGAGGGAAAAGTATTGCGCAGATGAGGACAGGTGTGTGTGGGGCCCCGGCCTGAGCTTGAGATCCAAACCAAGAGTCTGGATTTTTAGGTTGAACAACTGAGAATTGTCACAGGAGTCTAAAGAGGTCAGGCTGGGAACGGTGCTTTGGGTAGCAGTATTATCACTGAGATGTTGAGAAAGATGCAGATTTTCCTGTTTGTGATCCTTTTAAGTTTAAATCACCAAATATTTAGTAATATTAAATCGTTACAATACTCTAGTTTAATGAAGCTCTTTAGTATATATCCTTGTTATCTGAGGATAATTGGTATTAAAAGTAGTCACTTGAAATAAAGCTATTTAAAACAAGGATCAAAATTTAAGAGTGAAGAGTGAAAAATGATTAGGACTTTATTTTGAAAGATGAAACTAAAAATCATGACAAGTTTTATATTTAATGCCATTGAGCTTGTAATTGAAATTATATGCTAATTCTTGGAACAAACCAAAAAATGAATTGCATTAATTTGGGTGGAACACAATTTGTATGATAGAATTATAGTATATTCTTCTGTTCACGCTTGATTTTCACAGCATAATAAAAAAATGTTTTTGTAAAGCTATCTGAGGCTTTTGTTAGTCTTTCAGTGTTCAGATTATTCCCTTTGGAACAGAGGTCATCCTTGTTGATTTCTCTTCTTCTATTTTAACTGGTCCAGTTCTGCCAGATTCTTATTTCTTGATACTTCTGCATGAAATTTGGGCAGTTCATCAACATGACTTTTATCCACTTTATCAAATCTTGCGCCTTTTGCAGGACTTGTGATCTCTTTTAACTGATTTTTACTGCAATTCCATTAATCACCGAGACAGGGGTGTCTGCCTCTCTGACTTGGGCAATGACAGATGCAGCCGTTAAGCAGGCAGAGACGTGTAGGAGCAATTTTACAAACAGTCTTTAGTGGATGATGTAGTGTTTTGATGACTTTTGCCCCCTAATGCAACCTCAATTAGCAATATTGGATGATCAGAACCGTCTGGAGTTCACTTGATTCTCAAAATAATCTGGTAAAGCAGCCAAGGCCTCACACCCAGGACACGGTGGTACCTCATGGGCCTTTCGTCCCACTACCAGGCCTAGCGCTGTGATAGGGACTCTGGGAAGACTGATATTTTTAGATCTATCAACGATGTTAACATATGCAGACCTTTGAAAAGTGTTAAATGGGAACTTGATTTCAAGGAGCTCTCTTTCTTTGCTTCTTAGGATTAAAATGGCGATCACATACTGTTAGTGTTTTCTTTTGCCAAACTCAAGCAAATACAAAAAACTTCATAAAGGACCAGGGTGTGCAATTTGTACCAAATTAAAAATTGATGCTGCGATTTGTACAACTGGGTAGAATTCCTATAGCCTTCTAAAGGATGATAACTGCAATAAACAGGCTTTGATCTGAGTTAAAATTTAACTCAATTTCTTCATGAAAAGCATACTTTATTGATATATATTAGTGGTAATACAAATATATTACTTAAATATGTAATAACAAC
Organism: Equus quagga; assembly: GCF_021613505.1. Classification (NCBI taxonomy): domain Eukaryota; kingdom Metazoa; phylum Chordata; class Mammalia; order Perissodactyla; family Equidae; genus Equus; species Equus quagga. The sequence continues at coordinate 65,222,916 of NC_060281.1, read as the reverse complement.
AACTAGCTTTTCAGACATATAAAGTACCAGGCACAAAATTAAGTGCCTTATTGACATCTCATTGATTAAATGAAATCCACACTATAATTTTCCTTCTTTTAGAGATGAAAACACGGATATTTGGAAGATAGTTATTAAGCAACTCTGCTAAGCTACACAGCAGTAGAGTCAGGGTTTGGACTCAGGCAGTCTGTTTGGTTTTAAGTCGTAACACAATGAGCATTCTCAACTTTGGCAGCACTCATTGCCAATTTGTATTACTTACTGATTCTGCAGGTGTTTACTGTAAATCATTTCATGCAGAAAGCGATTTGAGGAGGCAGAAAAAAGAAAATACTTTAGATCTAGAAAGACATGGGTTCAAACCACATGAAATTTATAAACCCCAATTCTTTCCCCCATAAGTATTGATTTCTTTCTTCAATATTCATTAATCAGGTTGCTATGGTTATTATAAGGGAAGGAGTGGCCAGATTGACAGAGTAAATGCTAAAATTCATCATCTCCTACATGAGAGTGAGTTTCCTTGAACATTTTTAATACCGATTTAGTTACCACAATGACTAGAGTTGACATATATTTATTGATCATCCATTTAAAAATTTTATTCTTGTTGAAGATACCAAAAGTATTGTGTGTCTTTAAGGTTTCAGGGAAAACGGTCAGAAATTACTTTATTTTGAAAAGAACTGCTGTGGCAATGAGAGAAGAATGAATGGCCTTCATGATTCCCAAATTACGCGGAGCTTTAATAACGTCTTGGAAAAAAGCTCAGCAGCTCTCACTCTTGAATCCTTTATGTCAACTGGCCATTTTATATTGTGAAATTTTAAAGATTTGATTTTTCCTTTTTCTCCCCAAAGCCCCCTGGTACATAGTTGTATATTTTTAGTTGTGGGTCCCTCTAGTCCTGGCATGTGGGACGCTGCCTCAGCCTGGCTTGATGAGTGGTACCATGTCCACCCTCAGGATCTGAACTGGAGAAACCCTGGGCCACCGAAGCAGAGTGCGTGAACTTAACCACTCTGCCACGGAGCCGGCCTCTACATTGTCAAATTTTAAACTCGAGAGCAGTCTCCCTTGGCTGACACCTGCCTCTGGACCCTCTGGGGCTGCAGTTGGGCCTCAAGAACTGCACCTGGGCCCGCATCTCACCTGGGTTGCCAGGGCCACACCAGGGTGGCGGGGGAGTGTGGCACAGGAATTTGGGGAGCAGAGCCCCCATGTGAACAGGGGCAGCCCCTCCTTGGAAATCGTTCTGCCCTGCAGGCCCTGGCACCCTGTGATGGGAGGGCCAGCCTGGGAGACCTCCAAAATGCCTTTGAGGTCATTGTCTTGGACAATAGGTCCTGGCTACTGTTTAGATGGCTGGCAAATCTCAAAAGGTCCTTTGGCCACATCCTTGTTCTCTCCTGAACATATTTTCTTATATCTCTCAATGCGGCTGAGAATTTTCCAGATGTTTAAGCTTTGTTTCCCTTTTGACCAACCATTCCATCTTTAAGTCGTTTCTCTTTTCTCGCATTTTACCGCTGACATTCAAGAGACATCACACTGCTCCTTCAGCCCTAGGCCTACAAGTTTCTTCAGCCAAATACCTGTTGCTGTGCTCACAAGTCCTACCTTCCACACAACACCAGGACTTCCAGCCAAGCTCTTTGCCACCCTACAGCAAGGATCAACTTCTTCCAGTTTTGTAAAATATTTTCCTTATTTCTGTTTGAGACCTCATCAGAATGGCCCTAAGCATCCCTATTTCTACCAACATCCTGTTTGTGACCACTTGGGAGTTCTCTCAGAAGAGGGGGCTTCCTCCGCAGCCCTCCTCAACCATTGTGGCATTCCACACAGCATTGCTTCCCATCAAGGAACTCACTTCTCAGCAAAAGAAGTTCACCAATGGGCCCATGGAACGGAATTCCCTGGTGTCACCATGTTTCCACCACCCAGAAGGAGCTGGCAGACTTACAGAGCCAGCTAGGTGGCAATGCTGTGCAGGGCTGGGACAAGGTTTTCCAGAAAGCTGTACATGCTCTAAATCAGCATCCAGTACGTGTTGCTGTTTCTCCCACAGCCAGGATTCATGAGTTCTCTTTCTGTTAGTTCATTATTAGAGTATAGAAATGCAACTGACTTTGTGAGGTTATTTTGTACCCTGCAACTTTGCTGTAGTTCTTGATTACTTCTAACAGTTTTCCAATGGATTCTTTAGGGTTTTCTATATATAAAATCATGTCGTCTGCAAACAGAGAGAATTTCACTTCTTCATTGCCCGTTTGGATTCCTTTTATGTCTTTTTCCTGCCTAACTGCTCTGGCCAAATCCTCCAGTCCTATGTTGTATAGGAGAGGTGAAGGTGGGCACCCTTGTCTTGTTCCTGTTCTCAGAGGGACGGCTTTCAGTTTTCCCCGTTGAGTATGATGTTGGTTGTGGGTTTGTCCTATATGGCCTTTATCATGTTGAGGTACTTGCCTTCTATACCCATTTTATTGAGAGGTTTTTTTTTTTTTTTATCATAAATGGATTTTGGACCTTGTCGAATGCTTTCTCTGCATCTATTGAGATGATCATGTGATTTTTATTCCTCATTTTGTTAATGTGGTGTATCACAGTTATTGATTTGTAGGTGTTGAACCATTCCTGCGTCCCTGGTATAAATCCCACTTGATCATGGTGTATGATCTTTTTAATGTATTGCTGTATTCAGTTTGCCAATATTTTGTTGAAGAGTTTTGCATCTATATTCATCATCGATATTGGCCTGTAATTTTCATTCTTTGTGTTGTTCTTGTCTGGCTTTGGTATCAGAGTGATGTTGGCCTAGTAGAATGTGTTAGGAAGTGTTCCATCTTCCTCAATGTTTTGGAATAGTTTGAGAAGGATAGGTAATAAATCTTCTTTGAATGTTTGCTAGAATTCTCCAGAGAAGCCGTCTGGTCCTGGACTTTTATATTTTGGAGGTTTATATATTCAATGCATATATATTGTTGATTGCTGTTTCAGATCTCTGTACTTGTGATTGGTCTATTCAGATTCTCTATTTCTTCTTGATTCAGTTTTCGGAAGTTGTGAGAGTCTAAGAATTTATCCATTTCTTCTAGATTGTCCAAGTTGTTTTTCATACTATTCTCTTTTGTATTTCTTTGGAATCAATTGTAATTTCTCCTCTTTCATTTCTAATTTTATTTATTTGGGCCTTCTCTCTTTTTTTCTTACTGAGTCTGGCTAAGGATTTGTCAATGTTGTTTGTCTTCTCAAAGAACCAGCTCTTTGTTTCATTGATCCTGTCTACTGTCTTTTTTGTTTTAATTTCATTTATTTCTGCTCTGATTTTTATTATTTCTCTCCTTCTGCTGAGTTTGGGCTTTGGTTGTTCTTTTTCTAAATCTGTCATGTGTAGTTTAATATTGCTTATTTGAGATTTTTCTTGTTTGTTAACATGGGCCTGTACTGCTATGAATTTCCCTCTTAGGATTGCTTTTGCTGCATCCCATATGAGTTGGTATGGTGTGTTTTCATTTTCATTTGTCTCCAGATATTTTTTGTTTTCTCCTTTAATTTCTTCAATGATCCACTGGTTGTTCAGTAGCATGTGGTTTAGTCTGCAAATCTTTGTCCCTTTCCCAGTTTTTTTCTTGTAGTTTATTTCTAGTTTCACAGCATTATGGTCAGAAAAGGTGTTTGATATGATTTCAATCTTCATAAGTTTATTGAGGCTTGCTTTATTTCCCAACATATGGTCCACCCTTGAGAACTTTCCATGCACACTTGAGAAGAGTGTGTATTCTGCTGTTTCTGGGTGGAGTGTTCTCTATATATCTATACAGTCCATCTGGTCTAGTTTTTCATTTAATTCCACTACTTCCTCGTTCACTTTTTGTCTGATGATCTATCCACTGATGTAAGTAGGGCATTGAGGTCCCCTACTATTATTGTGTTGCTGTTAATATCTCTTTTTAGGTTTGTTAATAGTTGCTTTATGCACTTGGGTGCTCCTGTGTTGGGTATATAAATATTTATAGGTGTTATGTCTTCTTGGTGGAGTGTCCCTTTTATCACTATATAGTGCCCCTCTTTGTCTCTCTTTACCTGTTTTATCTTGAAGTCTACTTTGTCTGATATAAGTATGGCTACACCTGCTTTCTTTTGCTTGCCATTAGCTTGGAGTATGGTCCTCCATGCCTTTCCTCTGAGCCTGTGTTTGTCTTTAGAGCTGAGATGTGTTTCCTCAAGGCAACATATTGTTAGGTCTTGTTTTTTAATCCATCCCACCACTTTGTGTTTTGATTGCAGAATTCAACCTATTTATATTTAGAGTGATTATTGATATATGAGGGCTTAATGCTGACATCTTATTTCACGTTTTCTGGTTCTTCTGCATTTCCTTTGTTTCTTGTCTCACGTATGTCAGACTACCAATTTGGTTAGGTAGTTTTCTATGATTGTTTTCTTCTTATTTATCATTTGTGTCTCTGTTCTAATTATTTGTTTAGTGATTACCATTAGGTTTGTATAAAAAAATCTCATAGATGAGATAGTCCATTTTCTGATAGCCTCTTATTTCCTTAGACGAAGCTGATTATATCCCTTTCTGCTTCCCCTTCTCCCTCTGGAATACCTATAACCCTTATTTTACATTCCCTAAGTAAGTCAGATATTTCTCAGAGAACTTATCTGTTTCTTTTTAAATCTTAGTTCTCTCTCCTCCTCGATCTGAAGTATTTCTATATTTCTGTCCTCTAAATGGCTAATTTGGTCCTCCAAATATTGGCTCTATTGTTTAGGGAGTCCAGATTTTTCTTTATTTCATCCATTGTGTTTTTCATCTCCAACATTTCTGATTGGTTCTTCTTTATAGTTTCAGTCTCTCTCTGTCTCTCTTTTTTTTTTTTTTGAGGAAGATTAGCCCTGAGCCAACATCTGCCACCAGTCCTCCTCTTTTCTTGCTGAGGAAAATTGGCCCTGAGCTAACATATGTGTCCATCTGCCTCTATTTTATGTGTGGGATGCCTGCCATAGCATGGCTTGATAAGCAGTGTGTAGGTCGGCACCCAGGATCAGAACTGGCGAGCCCCAGGCTGCTGAAGTGGAGTATGTGAACATAACTGAAATGCCACTGGGCTGGGGCCCTAGTTTCAATCTCTTGTGAAGAAGTTCCTGACTTCGCTGAACTGTCTTTCTGTATTTTCTTGTAACTGGTTGAGTCTTTTTATGATAAGTATTTTGAATTCTCTGTCATTTAGATTGTAAACTTCTGTGCCTTCAGGATGGATTTCTGGGTACTTGTCATTTTCCTTCTGGTCTTGAGATTTAATATATTTTTTCATACTTCTTTAGGGAGTGTATTTGTGCCTCTGCATTGTGATAGTTTCTGGTTTCAGCTTCCACCTGCCACTACTAGGTGAAGGTCAGAGCTGTGTATTTGGAGCCCACTACTACCCAGCCACTGACTGCTTTTCTATCTGTGTGCACTCTGGCTGACCGCTGAGCTGGAGCACCAGGTGGGGGGAGGGGCGCTTTCTTTGTCCTGCATGATCCTGGGGGCATTCTGGCTGCGCCCTCACTATCTGCTATCCTGGGGTGTGAGCTTGGTGGAGAAACCCCATGATAGCTCAGTTACCTCTGTGTGGGGCTTTCCCAAGGGCTGTGATGGAACTCAGAGAGTGACAGTGTTCCCGTGGAGGGCCGCCCCTTCCCCCTTTCCTCTCAGAGCTGCACCCAGTCCCAAGATTCCTGCCATTGGAGAGGGAGTGAAGAGTCTCCTTACCTCCTTCCACTTCCTCAGGGGGGTCCAGCACCTCCACCTTCAGACGTACAGCTGTGTGGGTCCCTCAGACATCTTTTGTTTTGTGTGAATGTCCTCTGTTTGTGTATGAATGGCCTTCTCATTGTATCTTAGAGGGGATAGTCCGTGGGGAGAGCTCACTCTGCCATGATGGTGATGTCACTCCCTAGAACAAATATTTTTAATGAATGCTTTAGTTGGTTTCCATTGCTTCTTATGTTAGAAAGTTGTCATTTTCTATACACTGTGCACATTTACTTTGTGTTAACTTTAAATATTTATGAGAGTTTTAAACAGTTCCCAAATGGTGGTATTTTATTTATTTTATTTTTTCCAGCTTTATTGAGATACAATTGACATACAACACTATGTAAGTTTAAGGTGTACAGTGTGATGATTTGATACATATATATATTGTGACATGATTACCTCAACAGGGTTGGTTAACACACTCTTTACATAATTATAATAATTTTGGTTGTTGTTCCTGTGATGAGAACATTTAAGATCTACTCTCTTAGCAACTTTCAAGTATACAATACAGTATTATTAACTATAATCACCATGCTGTACATTAAATGCCAGAACTTATTCATCTTAGAACTGGAAGTTTGTACCATTTGACCAACATCTCCCCATTTCCCCACCCCCAACCCAAGGCAGCCACCAACCCACTCTCTGTTTCTATGAGTTTGACAATATATTTTTCTATTTGTGTAGATGTTGTTTCATGTCCTCCAATAAGGTACTACATTTTAAAATTCATCTTGTTTTTCTTTTCATTTTTTTTTTTTTTTGCTGAGAAAGATTTTCCCTGAGCTAACATTTATTGCCAATCTTCCTCTCTCTTTTTTTTCTTTTACTCCCCAAAGTCCCAGTACATAGCTATATATTCTAGTCGGAAGTCCTAGTTCTTCTGTGTGAGCCACCACCACAGCACGGCTACTGACAGACAAGTGCTGAGGTTCCACACCCAGGAACCAAATCCGGACCACCAAAGTGCACTGAACTTTAACCACTAGGCCATCAGGGCTGGCTCTTCATCTTGTATTTTTATTTTAACTTGATTTTTAAATTTGTATCACTTTAGACAAATGGAATATTTTTCTCTGTTTTTCAGTTTTAGCTGGTTATTGCTAACGTATAGACATTTTTTTTTAATTTTTAAAAATCGTATTTAACTGCCTTAAACAGGATTTATTTACTTAATTTATTTTACAAATATTTTGCCTTTTCTGGGTATTCAATCATTTAGCAAAAAAGAGTCTGTATGATGATGTTCCTAATATATTGATTATTTTATCTTCTCATGATTTTGAGAAGATAAAACACTAATCAATTTGAAGAATAATGACAGTTATGTCTTGTTCCTGATTTTAGAGGAAAAAGCATTACTATTTACTGTTTTAAATTATCTTTATTATTTCTCTTTGGCAAATAATTTTTGACATATTTAAGAATTTTATTTATAGGGATTTTATTAGAAATAGTTACTAAATTTTATCAATTGCCTTTTCAGCATCTACTCATCATAATTTGTTTCTTCCTCTTTTAATTGTTTGATGTAACTTTTTAATGTTGGTAGATCTCCTAGCATTGATCATTCTTGAATTTCTGGAATAAATCCTGCTTGTCATCGTATTTATTTGACACATTTCTGCATTCTCTTTGTTAATTTTTGCGTCTGTATTCATAAGGGACATTGATCGATAGTTTTCTAGTTGTAAATGACCATTTTCAGGTTTTGGTGCCAGGCTGTGGGACCAGACGCCTGGGTTTGAATGCCATTGCCCCACTGACTGGCAGCGTGCCCATGGACCACTCACTTTCCTTCAGTTCCTCATCTGTAAAATGAGAATACTGGTAACACTGCCTTTCCAGGACTGCTGTGAGGATTAAATGACTTCATGTATGTAAGCACTTAGAGTGGTTGACATATCGTGCACTCTTAGATGTCAGAAAAAGTTGTGCTGTCTTCCTAAAATGAAATGAGGATCTTTCTGTGTTTTTTATAGTCTGAAATTATATAAGGAATTTGTGTCCTGATGTCAGCCTTGTTCCAGAGGCATGATATATTTATATCAAGTGGTCTTGAAATGATGACGACCCCTGAGGTGGGAAGGGAAGGTCTGAACTGAAGTGTTTTCGGAGAAGAAAACTCATCAATGGTTGGTCTTTGTGGTGTCTGACCTTTTCAAAGCAGAAGCTAAAGCTGAGGAAGATGGCGCGATAATGCTGTTCCCTCTGGGAAGAAGGAACACGAGGTGTTATATACTCACGGCAAAGCTGCACTGTCTTTTGTCTCTGAGACTCTCAGAAACCTTCGACATCCTCGTGCTCGTAGTCCCATTGGACTTCTTTCGATGGGTCACTAAATACAATATATTCCAGGGTGGCAGTGGCTTCCCTCCCTCCTCTTTATTTAAACTAAGAGAGTTATTCTCCAACTTAGGAGCAGATTTGTGTTTCTAAAATGAGATCTCATGCTCAGACAACTTTAAATATAAGGTTGTATGTAAACAGGGAAGTGGAAAGTGAGGAGTTAAGTTCCCAGGTTCATCCCTCTGTGTCTGATTTAACCAGGTGATGGAGTCATTTTTGAAGAAGGCAGACCCAACCATGTGACTTCCTCACTCCTGATGGCATCTGACATCACTGAGAATAAAATATAAGCTTCTTCTCTTGACTCTTCACTTTGCTCTTTTCTTAATCCCCAAAGCCCCCTGGTACACAGTGGTGTATTTTTAATTGTGGGTCCTCCTAGTTGTGGTATATGGGACGCCTTCTTAGCATGGCTTGATGAGTGGTGCCATGTCCAAGCCCAGGATCCAAACTGGCGATACCCTGGGCCACCAAAGCAGAGCACGTGTACTTAACCACTCGGCCATGGGGCCGGCCTCCACTTTGTTCCTTTCTTAAATGACTGTCCACATTGCTCCAGCCACATCATTATTCTGTCTATTCCACAAAGACAACAAGCTCATACCCTTATTGGGACTGACAAATAGAAATGGCAAGCAATAGGATATAGTGGAGTATATGAGGAAGCCATTTGGTGTAACCCTAATTCAGCCTGACCTTGTTTTTCCAAAAGGGCCTGACTGAGGCCGTTGAGCATGCATTGTATATCTGCTTTAGATATTCCCTATGGCAAGAGCAAAGGCCCTTGAGATAAAGGTGCAACTTCCCTCCCCCTCCCAACATTGGCATTCCCTTAAGGATTAAGCATCTTTCCTTAGGCTAGGAACTGATTGCTGCGCTCACCTGTGACCACCCAGCTCAAGACAACAGACTTGCTTCCTGCTGCACCCTCCACCCTCCAAGACAGCAGACCCACTATCTACTGTGTCCATCAAGCGCTCTGCCAACAGGGCAATCTTGTGACTATTGTGGGAGGGACATTTCAATCAAATGTAAAGCATCCTGTTTGGGGGCATGTAACCACTCTGTACACCTCACTTCTTTGGTGAGCTTTCTTCTTTTGGGAAGAAAGGCCCCGGGTCTTGGTCCTCACATTTTAGCTCAGAATAAACTCACCCAAATTTTCACTTAGAGATTGGTTATGGATTATTTTCATCAACAGGACCTTTATATTTTCCATTCTATTTGCCTGAAAAGTTTTTGCTCCAGGTTTTTGAATGGCTGGCTCCTACTTAATTTCAGGTCTCTGCAAAAATTCAGCGTATTGACCGCCCTATCTAAGGTATTGCCACATGTTCCATGAGAGTTCTTCTGTCTTCTTGATGGCTTTATCCCTAGTGTCAAGACCGTGAGTGAATAAATAAACTAATTCACGGGATGACTAGCCTGCACCAGCCAGTGTTCTCCATCCCGGGAGCGAGGTGTTATGCAGTGGGCCAGTCAGCTCATTGTAAATGTTGAAAAAAGCATTTTGTGGAACCATGTGAAATTACTGATATTTTACATTTTGACTTACAAAATGGCAGTTTTATGTGATTGAGCCTGACAATTTGGCATCTTCCTGGCTCTTTGACTATTTCTCACTAATATTCACACACAGAGCAAAGCTCCTTCCTCTTCCCAGCCAGGTGGAATATTCTACCAAAGCTTGCTCGATTTTCTCTCCCAACCTCTGACCAAGAATTTCTTTCCTTTCCGGCAGCTAAGCATCCCACTCTTAGTCTGGCTAATCTCAGCAGGCTGTTAGGTGGAGAGTAGTCGGAAACAATTTGCACGAATGTGTGAAAGGGTTGATGGCTCTTCTCTTCTACTGAAAGTACTGGCATTTAAAGGAGATTCTTGGTAACCCACGGGAATCTTCAATTGACATAACTTAAGACACTTTAACAAAGTGAAGTGAAACCGTTCCTTGCGGGTGGCTGTATTTGTCAGGGTATTTTTTCTATTGCCCATGACAGAAAATCTAAATCAAAGTGGCTTAAATACAAAGAATATTTGTTTATATGGAATGAGAAGTCTAGACTTCTGCTTCTAGCCAAAAGGGAGTAATAGAGACTGGATTCCCTACCCCAACCCCTCCACACCCACTGAAACAAGGAAAAAATTGGACAACATAGATAAAACAATGGTTTCTAAGACACTGAACTTCAAACCATGAAAACCAGTGATCTCTGAGATGGAAAAAAAATGAGGAAAGCCCCTCAGATGTTCCAGCTTAGGGCTCAGGAAGGGTGGCCCCACAGAGCCCAGCAGTCCCAGAGTTGAGGAGATGGACATAGTCATGGGAACAGAAGCCACCAGAGCGTGCAGGGCGGAGGACTTGGAGAGAGCTGCACGGACAGAGGACCTCGCAGACCCACAGTTGTGTCCTCAACTGGATGCTGATATGGGCATGCGGGGGAAAGTATCTGAGCCGGGGAAAGAACTCCCTGAAGGATTAGAGAGAACAAATCTCAGAGCACGCACATGTCTGGGGACAGCTCCCGTTCCTACCAGCCAGAATGAAAACTTCCTAATTCATGGGCATCAGGTGAAGAACACACAAGGATTTTGCCTCAGAAATGGTGCAAAATTGGACTTAGACCTAAAAGCTGCTCTAATCTTGCCTAAAAACTTAAAATCAAGACCTGTAGGGATTAAATTGTCTCCAAATAATACATCCCAGAACAAAGCTCAAGAATATTTACGGAATGCAAAAATATCCAACAATCAATAATGTAACATTTATGATGCTTTGCAACCAATAAAAAACTACAAGACACTCAAAGAAACAGGAAAAATGTGAGCATAATGAGGACAAATATGAATCAACCAAAACCAATCCAGACAATGACATGGACGATAGAATTATCAGAAAAGGATATTAAAACACTTATTATAACTCTATTTCATATGTTCCAGATGGTCTAGAAGCCTCATATGATCATCCCAATAGAATCATAGCATTTGACAAAATCCAGTGGCCATTCCTGATTGAAACTGTCAGCAAACTAGTACTAGAAAGAAACTTCCTTGGGCTTGTCAGAAATGGTCTTTCTTATGTTGAGGTATGTTCCCTCTATACCCACTTTGTTGAGAGTTTTTATCATGAAAGGATGTTGAATTTTGTCAAATGCTCTTCCTGTATGAGTTGAGCTGATCTTATGATTTGTATCCTTCATTTTGTTAATGTTGTGCATCACAGTACTTTGTGGATGTTGAACCATCCTTGCCTCCCTGGAATGAATCCCACTGGATCACGGTGTATGATTCTTTGAACATACAGTTGAATTCAGTTTGCAAATATTTGGTTGAGGATTTTTGCATTTACGTTCATCAGGGATATTGCCCTATACTTTTCTTTTCTTGTGGTGTCTTTGGCTTTGATAGCAGGGTAATTCTGGCCTCATAAAGTGAGTTTGGAAGCGTTCCCTCCTCTTCTACTTTTGGAAGACTCTGAGAAGGACTGGTGTTGATTCTCCTTTATGTCCTTGGTGGAATCACCAGTGAAGCCATCTTGTCTGGCTTTTCTTTGTTGGGAGGATTTGATCACTGATTCAGTTAATGATCTTACTTGTTATTGGTCTGTGCAGACTTTCTATTTCTCAGTCACCTAGGGTGCAGTTGACTGTAGAAATTCCTAGACTCTCTACCCTACTTAGTCAGAATCTTCAGAGGATGGGTCTGGGACCCCGTGACTTTTGCAAGCTGCCCCAGGATTACCCTATCATCACTCAAGTTTGGAAGATTGCTCACATGAGCCTCTTCTGTCCAATATGATTAAGCGCTGATTTCATCAGAGGATTCTCCCCTGGGTCCAGTGGTTGTGTGCAAAACCAGGCCCCCCACGGTGTCCTTGTGTAGTGAAAACGTGCAGGGGCTATAGCTCCCTCTGTTTCATAACCGAGTTCAGGTCCACTGTGTTTCCCTAGGTCTGGAAACAAAATTCTGTTAAATAAAAACACAGCCTTACAAGTGGTCTTTTTAAAGTTCAAGTCATTTATATAAGTACACTACTTAAAGCCCTCACAATAAAACCCAGCCTTCCCACGATCACAGGGACACACAGACTCCTCCACGTGGCTGGTGCCTCCAAACTCCCTCCCTCTCCGGCCTGCTTTCTGGTCCTCAGAGGCACCAACCTCCCAGACACTCCAGAGTCTTTGCTCTTTCTGTTTTCTTGGCCTAGTCTGCATTTCCTGCAATTTCTTTCTCTCTCTCTCTTTTTTCAGTGGCATAAAACAAATTTGTCAGAGGTCAGAAGTGAAAAACCAAGCTGTCAGCAGGGCTGGCTCCTTCTGGAGGCTCCAGGGCAGAATTCATTTCCACATCTTTTCCAGCTTCTAGATGCTGGCAGTTCCTAGGTTCCTGGCTGCTCCCTCAAGGCCCTCTGACCTCTGCTCCCGACCTCATGTCCCATGTGACTCTGACCCTTCTCCTCTTGTGAGGACCCTGTGATGACACTGGGCCTCGGATGACCCAAGATCATCTCCCATCTGAGGTCCTAACTCAGTGACACGGAGCCCGTTTGGCCAGTGAGCTCACACTCGCACAGGTCCTGGGGAGTGGGTCGCGGGCGTCTTTAGGGGACTGCTGTTCAGCTGACATTCTCTTTGTGCCGGCCTCCTGCTGCCCGGCAGGCGCCCTCCTCGCTCCGAGGAGCTCTCAGGCCTCCATCGTCACGGCTGCCTCCTCCTCCTGATCCCAGTCTCTGTCCAGGCGTCCTCGGCGGGAGCGTCCGTGACTCTGGGCAGCGTGGTGTCTCCCTCACCCCGGGCATGCTGCAGCCTTCTACCGCGGTCTCCCCCGCCTTCCTCCTCCTGTTTGTTTTCATTTACCCATTTAGTTCGTGCATGTTGAGTGCCTGCGTCAGGTTCTGTTCCAGTTGCGAAGGTTCTCGTCCCGGGGGACCTGTCTGTCAAGCGCACACGTATGACAAACATCGACGGTCGCGCTGGCATGCGCGCTTCGCGGGCGCAGGGACCTGGTTGCCCGCCCTGCCCACCCCGACCCCCTCGACTGGGAGTCGCTGACACTTACCGGACGAATTCCCCTCGGAGCCACGTGGGGGCACTCGCGCTCCATGCTTGCGGCCACACGCTCAGGGAGCGGGAATCACTGAAAACAGTCCACGGCCATTACCCTCCCGTTTCCCTTCTCGGAAAGGGGTCAAGGATGAGGGCCTTGCTACTAATGACGGCAGCGCGGAATGTGCGCTCTTAGGGCAGAGGAGCCGCGGCTGTGCACCGCTGGAACGTGAGAAGCCTCTCTGTGCTCTGTTCGTCCCTCGCAGACGGGATCCCCGCGCGCTTCAAAGCCCCGCTGCCCAGGGGGACGCCCGTGTCCTCTGAAACGCCGCGGAGAGGCACGGGCGTCTGGAGCGCGTTCCACGTGGGGACTCGAGCTTGTGGGCTTTACGCTCGGGAGGGCGCGACCCCCCGGCTGCACACGCGCGTGGAGCGGCCAGAGAACGGCGCCGCCGGAGGCCCCGCGGCAGGCGGAGGCGGACGCTGCGCCCGGGCACTCGGAGTCGCGTCTACGCGCTTCGTATCTAGGTTTTTAGGGAGACTATTAGGCACATGTGGACCCGTGTCCTGAAATACTTTCATGTTCTAGCCCAAAGGAAATCGTGTCTCTGGCAGACCAATAGCTGAAAATATAAAATAAAACTCCGTGAAGCAGGCGCCTTAGGCGGCCGCGAGGGCGTGCTCCCTGCACGGTCCGCGGTACAGTGACCTGCAGGGAGCGCTGGGAGGAGTGTGAGCTGGAAAGACCCTTTGAGGCTTCAAGGTGGTTTGAAGGACCTCGCAGCTCTGACAACCGCTGTTGCTCTGGGGCTCCCCAGGATCGTAGAGGATGCTAGGTCGTGATGCTCGGGAAGAGGAAAGCGGCGAGACTTTGGAGCAGGCTTCTGGGACAAGCCGAGGCCGGTTCCCTGTGACGTGCCTTTCCGGGTGCACGAATGCGTATCCTCACGCGAGGGTGAGCTCGGGGACCCCCGGGGAGCAGGACGGCTGCAGCCTGAGAGTCTGCTCTGACCAGCTCCCAGCTGGCTCTGGTGCTGCGGGTCCTCGGGCCGCACTCTAGTACCAAGGCCACCAAGGGACTCACCGCGGAGAGACGACGTCTGCAAAGAGCCTCGGCCCGCCGCACGCCCTTCCTACTGCGGGATTCGTCTCCTTCATTCGTTCAAGAACCGCGAGTGGCCACCGCGAGTGGGCAGGCCTGACTGGTACAGTGGCTGGAGAGAAACGGTGAGTAAAACTGAGCTTGGTCCCTGCCCTATCGAGGCTTACTGTCTTATTTGGATGACAAATAGTCACAGAGATTGGGAATTCCTAACTTTTAATGCCATGAGCAATGGAGGTGGCGGAGGGCTGCGGCCGCATGTGACGGGGTGTGAGCCAGGGTCAGGAGTCAGGAAAGGACGCGGAGCTGAGGTTTGCAGGACGAAGAGAGGTTGGTTGGCTGAGGGAGTCTTAGGCGGAGGTGGGGGGTAGAGGATGTGACGGGATGAGGAGGGAGGTGGGTCTCTGTGAAGAACCGGAGGATCCATGTGGTTGGGACACAGGGAGGGTGGAAAGGCCTGGAGCTGAGGCTGGAGAAGATGGCGGGGACCTGGCGGGATGTTGGTGGTCCTGCTGGAGTCCCGGCTCATCCTGCCCAGTTGGGTGATGTCAGGATACGACACTCTAGTGGGAAGTGAGGACTGGGGGCGCCTCTCCTTTTACGGTGAGTGTAGCATCTCCATCTGACAAACCCTGGCAAGTGTGCGCACAGACCACGGGGGCCTGGCAGAGTGAGCTCAGGAAGCCGGGATGCTTGCTGGAGTCTCCACTGGAGGGCAGCAGACCAGAGGGCTTGCGCTTGGAGGACCGAAACTGCCCTAGAGGTGTGGCCACAAAATCCTCAAACTGATAGTCTGGATGCCCTGACAGAGGCTGGAAAACCCCCACAGCCCCCACACACTCCTTCTTCCAGCTGTCCTCTTTCCATTCCTTCAGCCAGTTAGTGTCCAGGTGAAGACGATACGCTGGGAGGTGGTGTCTCATCAGGAGCATGGGACGCCCCCCAGCACCCTGGGGACACAAATTCCCACCATGATGGGTTGCAGGGGTCCTGGCAGCAGAGAGAAGATCTGCCGGGTGGTGAAAGTGATGAAATCCTGAACTGGCTCTGCGGGGAGCATGGGAGCCTTCCATTTGAGGGGTGGGGGGTGGTTTGCGGACAGGCAGACAAGCACCACATGTGCTCTGGTTTCACCCTATCTGAGAGGCAGTGGGCTGCCAGCTCTTTGCCTTGAGACTCTTCCATCCTTTCTCCACTCGGAGACAGGAGCAGAGGGCAAACAGACCTCCAAGGAGAAGGAAGCAGCCGCAGGGGTGACGACTGCCCACCAGGAAGCGGTGTTAGCTGTGGAGGGCCTGTCTGAACGAGGGTGCTAGTGTGGCTATTTCTCTCATGTTTCCTTCTGCTTGTTCGCTTGGGTGGACACATGAGCAGGCTGAGGTTTCCCCACCATCTCAGAGCCCTGAGGGTCAGCCACTTTCTAGGAGGCTGCGACATGTTCAGTGTGGAGACCGCCACACTGACGTCCCTGCTGCTCCTCATCTTGGCACCTAAACCCAGTGCTCACGTGTGTCCCCGTGCTGAGACTGAGCGGCCCGTCGGAGTCACGCATCTGTCGTCTGGGCTCAGCTCCCGGGGTGGACAGGCGGCCACCGCAATGGCTGTCAGAGAGGGTGCTCTTCGGTGCCCACCTGACCGGGTGCCGCATGGGGGATGGCTGCTTGCGGCGTCCTGCTCACTCCGGCTGGGGTCTCCATGTGGCCGGGAGTTGCTGTTGGCCCTACTCTGCTCTCTTCATGGGCACACGGTTTGCATCCTGGCCGCCGGGCAGTGGGTGTGGCGGATGGAACGTGAGGAGAAGTCACGTGAGGCCTCCCGTCCTGACCTGTGGACCTTCTCCCACGTGACCAGCAGTTTCCTTGTCCTTCCCACTGGCTCGATGTGGCTTAGCAAGACGGGGGCACTGGGGCCCTGGTCACCCCACGGAGGGGAGCTCCTGCCATTTGGGGTGTCTGTGGACGAGCAGTGAACATCTGTCACGGGCGACTGTCACCCGTTTTGGGATCTGCTTGGTGTGGCAGATGGCACTGTCTCCCCAGCACAGAGGGAGGTTTCTCTCTGGTTCAGGGACAGAGCAACACTGACACGGCTGAGGCGTCCACACTGGCTGGTGGACTGCAGCGTTGGCAACACCACCGTGGGCTGAAGCGAGGTAACTGAACTGTCCCTCGACGGCTCACCGAGAGTCTTCAGCGTGGAGGGGAGAACCTCGCGGATCTGGAGGAAGCTCGGCTGACCCTCCTCCTGTGGCACTGGGTTTTCTCACTTATGCTCAGAAATCAAAGATTGCTCGCGGAATCCAGCACCGCCTTCACGATCCTTCTCTTCCAATGCGTGTTTTATGGCCAAATGATGACAGGGCCTGGCTGTTTGGGCTGTCATAAATCCACAAGACGTGCTCATGCAGACCTTGCCAAGGGCGTGCCGCTCGGCGGCCGCATCACTTCTAGTCGTGGGGAGGAGGGGTGGCCAACTTGGCTGAGAACAGGCCAAGTATGTGTAAACATTTTTTCCCCACTGATAGCAAATATATTAGTCAGGGTCCTTGGCTGCGTGCCGTGGACTGACTCTGGCTCTCTTGTGCAAAAAGGGGATTTTAGAAGGGATGTTGAGAGTTCACGGAATCATTGGGGGCTGGAGGGTCAGGCCTGGAAAATAGAACCAACCAAGGGGGCTCGGGAAGCTGGACCGCAGGAATCATGGTGGAGGCCAGGATGTGGGTACGGACTGTCCATCACTCACTAAGGATGTGAGGGCCAGGGGAGGGCCGTGTGCACAGAGCTGCGTCGCGGGCTTCCTCCAACTGTGCCGAGGTGGGAAGACAGAGGATCTTGTCCCCTTCAGCTTCCAGAGTGGGTATAAATGTTGCCTCCTACTGTGCCCATGCACAATGGCAAATTCCTCCCAAAAAAGAATAAAAATTAAAATAAAAGTTTATTTCTTTTCGCTGTAAGAGTCTAGTGCAAGTGTTCCTTGTGGCGATGCCCTTCCGTGCATGATGCAGGGAGGCAGGCCCTTCCAACTCGGGGCTCCACCAGGTCTCAGAGCCGCTGCTTCAAGCAGAAAAGAGAGTGGAGATGCCTCAGTGCGTCTGAGAGCCTGGCCGGGATGCAGCAGAGGAGGGCGGATGACATAATTAAAGACAAGGCTAACGTAACTGCAGAGGATGCCGGGAAACAGGAGCGAAAAGATGCAGGTGAACCTGACAGGCCCTGCCGTAGGATGCTTACAGGAATAGAGGATGGTTTGCTCCAGGACAGATAAAGAAGCAATCGGTGTCGGCTCGGGGCTGGACACACGTGTGGGGATCTTGGGAACAAAGTCGTCTCTCACGCTTTGAGGAGCAGGGGTGGGCGCTGATATTTGTTGAGCTACTATTGTGCATTAGGCACTTTGCAAATACAACCTCACTGACTCCTTAGCACGGCCCTGTGGAGTACATACTATTCTTTCCATTTTACAGATGAGAAAACTCAGTTAACAAGCTGCAGAGGGGTTTATTCAGCTGGCAGGTAACCGCTGGGATTCACACCCAGGTCTCGTCTATTCCAAAGCCTCTGCTCCTTTGCCGTTTCTACCCAGTTTAGGGACCCCTGGCCTCCAGCGTTGGCTTGAAATATCCTCTGCTTTTCACCGGGAGGATTTGGAATGAAACTCTGCAAGTCGGATCAAGATAACCCATAGGCAGTAAAAGTAAGCTGCAGGGGTTGGAGGTGGAATTTCCCCGTGGAGAGGCAATTTGGGCAAGAGCTGGAAGGGTTGGAGGGGCCAGGAGGGAGGAAGAAAAGGAGGGAATAGCATGGTTCACATGCGAGCAGTTACCATCACCAAATATTTCCCTAATTGCAAAAAAGATTAAGGGGTTGAGGGATGCCAAGAAAATCGAGTGCAAGTGTACTAGGCGTTGGCTTTTTTGGCAAAGCAGATTCGTCTGTAATCACTTTTTAAAAGATACCCATGGAATGGCCTCACATAACGCCATCACTCACGCCCGGCTCTTATCTGTTTCTTCAGAAACATTGCGTTTTGAAGGGAACCACATTAGCTGAGGATGCTGACTTTGTCCGTTAATTGCTTTCTATTGTGACTCTAAGCAACACTTAACACCACGAGGGAATGCAAAATTATCAAGAAAGCTAAAAGTAGGAATAGGCTTTTTCTGGGTTGAAAGTTCTGTTTTCCTAGTCGAGAAAGAATGTCTTAATGTTCACGGGTCACCATTTTGTATCACTTAGTGAGATTCTGGGAGCAGCGATGATAAAGCTCCAGGAATATTTGCTGGTTGGGAGGTCTTAGAATAAGCGTCTGGGCAGCTCTGTGACCTACAGGCATGCTCAGCAACGCTCAGCGCCGGTAGCAATGATTCCATCAGAGCGTGGCACGGGGGAGGGCTGATGTCCCCATGCTTCTCTTTGCTTCAGGCACTTACGCATCTGTGATGACCTTTGACCCAGGTGGTACCATTTTCTTTGTCAAATCCCTTTTGTGAATTGGTCAATACCGTTCTGTTTACGGAGATTGAAAACTGGTAGCCTTTTGCCTTACTTGGCCTGCACATATCTTTTCAGAATATTTGAATTCGTTGTCAATGTTGAAAAATCAAAAGGTTTTACACAAAACTTAGAATTTTCAGCTTCTCCAAAAACCTTACAAAAATCGGAAGATCTGGCAAAATGGAGCCCTCATTTCTTCCTGGCAGAAAGGACTATACTCCTGAGATCCCCACGCAAAAAATGCGTAGCCTCCAGAGCAGATACTGATCCCTTTTGGCTAACAGAGCCAACCACTCCGTTCCTCCACTGCTCCGTGGCAGGCATGGTCAGTCTCACCAGCATCCTTTAGCCCATGTTCCCAGCGATGTGAGAGTTCAGACTCTTCCACGTCCTTGTCGACACTTGGGGTGGTCAGTCTTTGTAATTTTAGCCATTTTGGGTGTGTATAGTGGGAAATCACTGTGGTTTTAACTACATTTTCCTAATGGTGTTGAGCAATTGTTTATGTGCTTATTGGTCATTTGAAATTCTTCTTTTTTGGAGTGTTGTTGTCTCAGAAATGGCTCTCTACCCTGAGTTCCTGCACTCCCGGAACCAGCCTCCTAAAACCCCTCTCAGGGACACCAGCCCTGGCTGGGCAGCCCCGAATCCTTAGAGGGCTGGCTCCAGCTCCTTGGGAACCCAGCGGAAGCCAGAGGGCGAGAGATCCCTTGTGGATGCCGTCTCTGCAGCTCAGCCTCCTTTTACACAGAACACAGGGAAAAAGGCAACATCAAGAGTTTGAGCCTTATTTTGATTTTCCTTCAGGGGACTCAAGCCTTTGTGTCTGGCCTGGGGGCAGAGAGTGAGTTGGAGATCTTGTGGCACCGGAGAACAGTTAGATGGGGGAGATGATGGGGTGTAGCAGGAATAACGTATAAATGAACACTTCAACCGTTATCCTACCTAGTGTTGGGGCTCATTTATCAAATGAAATCCTCCACTGAACTCTAATCTATAAAGCAGGTAGGAAAACCCTTTGCCCACCCCCACTGCCGTCCCACCATTCTTCCTCCTACGGTACTTTATGGTGAAGTGGGGTTGCCCTCAAGCTGGCTGCTAACCACATACCACTTCTGTGGTCTTTCCTCTTCTTCCATGTGGGTCCATTTGGTCTTTCCAGCAAGACTGTGAATTCTGAGTCAGGAGTCATCTGTTGTATTAATCTGTGTTCCTTCTAGCACTGAACAAGGAACCATGCACCATCCTTGACACTTGTTCCCTACTGATGGCGAATTCCAACAAGTCCAACGAGGCAACACGAGGTAGGGACTTGTGATTTCCAAACACAGACTAGTTTCTTACTAAAGAAGGCAGACGCTGCAACCGGGCAGCTGACGTTTCCCAAATAAGCAGTTACTCATCTGAAGAAGCTCATGCTAAATATAGAAGTACGTAGAGGTCAGAAGCTTTAAGAACATATGGCATTCTTTCATCTGCTATTTTAAAGTCTTCAAATTGGTAAAGAATACAGTATTCTCTGTTTTTTCTTCTGAGCAAAAGTAAGGGCTGTGCTGGGTTATGTGGTTTGGAGGAGAGAATGTTTCTCTGCCATCGATCTCACTCAGATTTTTGAATGTCGTAAGGTTGGATTACGTATATTTGGGAAAAAAAGGAAGAGTGAAGGATTGAATATATTATGAAGAACAGCGCAACAAGCTGGTTTCTTAAGGTGAGAAGCCCTAATATGTTCTCTAAACTTTTATGGAACAGGATTTAATTAAGTCACGTGTTAGAGCCATCCTTCTTGTAAAATGTGAAATGTTACATATATGGCAAGAGGGCCTTTTTGCTTTCTGGCCCCTCTCTCCGCTTTCCTTCCAGAACGTTTGCTGTGCCTTCACATAGATTTCTGTGTACCCAGAGAGAAACTACAGCATGTGAGTTTTACATGAATGGTGTCACTTATACTAATGGTTCTGTCATTTGTTTTTTCATCAACATGTCTTGGAGATTGTCCCATGTTAGTACCTACAGAGCTCATTCATTCTTTTAGCAGCTACACAGTACTGCAAAATATGAGTGTATATCAGTTTCTTTTTTTTTTGGAAGATTAGCCCTGAGCTAACTACTGCCAATCCTCCTCTTTTTGCTGAGGAAGGCTGGCCCTGAGCTAACATCCATGCCCATCTTCCTCTACTTTATATGTGGGACGCCTACCACAGCATGGCTTTTGCCAAGTGGTGCCATGTCTGCACCCGGGATCCGAACTGGTGAACCCCGGGCTGCCAAGAAGCGGAATGTGCGCACTTAACCGCTGCACCACTGGGCTGGCCCTGTGCATCAGTTTATTGCGCCAATTCTAAAGCATTTGTGGGAATTTGGGAGCCTCTAAAACTCATATTTGACAGCCTGCTCCCATTACCTGGGAATGAGTAACCTCAGATTTCTTTAAGCTTCCTAAAATCCCCATCACTTTGAGGATTTTTCCTCAAATATCTGCAGCAAATGAGGGTTCCTTTTTGGAAACATGGTAGCATTCTCCCAGTGAGGTTCCCTCTTTCTACTATATATTCGTTTGCCTAATTAACTGGGTACCAATCTGTCTCCAGTTCCTTGATAACTGAGATTTAAATGGTCATGGTTTCTCTGTGATGTTTCTCAGAAACTGGTCTACAGACATAACCATAATGAGTCAGAGAGGGAACCTGGGCTGTTAGCTGGAGTTGCCAGCCTCTTCCCACATCTTCCCATGGGGAGAGGGGCTGAGAACACGGCCGACATGCGGAGGGCAAAGCTACATGACAGGGAATCATTTGAGCTCCTGGATTCAGCTGTGCCTGCAGCCAGAACCCAGCCCTGGCCTTTGCCTCCAGTGGACCAATAATACATTTTCCTTTTGCTTCTATCAGATGGGCTGGCAACAGATTTGGCCCTCACTGACACAGCTTCCATGGTGGATTTTGTGCTCTCTTGGTATGTTTCTTTCTGGTTTCGGCATCCTCCACGGGCTTCTGTCTTCCTCCTTGACGCCCTGCCTCTCTCCACTATTGATTTCAACCTTGCAAAAGACCGAAAACGTCAACAGCCTATAACAGCTGCAATCATTACTTGTTTGACTGCGTGATGGTTACTATGTGTACTTGTGCCTTAGTTCATATTTGGCTTAGGTAAGATGGCAAAAACCACTCCCCCAAATCTACCAAAAATTCTTTTCTCTGCAGCTCTAGCATAATCTATTTGGCAACACGTTTTATAGTCATCTTAACTCCAGTGTGCTGGGAAAGGAACATATGGAGAAGCTTTGCTGCCTCCTCATTACATTTACGTTTTCTTGTGTTTGTCATTCTTGAGTTCCTGCCAAAAGTTTACATCTAATGGCCTCTACATCATATTTTTACCCACAAATAGAAGAAAACCATGTGGCCTGTAAATTTTTATAAACACTTGCACTGCACATTGATTTTGTTTTCTTGTTCCACATGGACTCACAAATCTGAAATTCTTGGTAAGGTGCCGCAGACTTTATTTAAGTCAAAGCAAGGAGTGAGTGGTACTATTTCTCTCTTAACGAGAATACTGCTAAGCATGTTGGCCAGCTATTTCCATGCTTTATTATTGTGGCAAGTGAGAAGGGACTTTTGTTAAAAGGCTCAAGCAGGGATAGAAAATGAAGGGTTTTTATAGGTTAAAGAAAGGAGCATTCTCTTGAGAGGAAGATGCCATGAGACTGGGAAGGTTTCCACAGTCTTTGAATTGTTGCCCATGAAATCACTATAAAAACTTAAAAATAATCCTTACAGTGGTGAATGTGCACCTGAGCCTGTGTGTGTGTCTGAGATGTGTGTATGAGAAGGAACGGAGATAAAGGCAACCATGAGTTGTGTGTGTGGTAGTGATAACTACGTATTTGTGCACTAATAGAATATAATATCAAAGTAATGGTAACCTTTAAACGTGAGCATTGCTTTTTAATCAGATATTTTTCTTTTGGAATATTTAGGACATAGAGAGGCTGTACAGTGTAGCGGTTAACAACGTGCGTGCTGGAGTAAGACTTCCGGGTTTGAATTTCTATTCCCCTGCGCATAAACAGTTTGACCTTGGGGAGGGACCTTCACCTCTCTGGGCTTCAGTTTCCTCATCTGCAAAGTAGGGATTAAAAATAGCATGTGTCTCATCAGGGTTGTCATGAGGATTCGATGAACTAGCGTAGCTAGGCACTTAGAGCAAGGTCTGCGCGTGGTTACTGCTCTGTAAGTGTCTGTTTTGAGGACGATGAAGATACAGTGATGAAGATGATGTTGTCTATGATGGAGATAATGATGATGTTGTCTATCATGATGAAGAAGATAATGATGTCTATGATGATGATGTTGAAAAAGATGATGACGTAGTCTATGATGATGATGATGATGATGATGATGAAGATGACTACAAAGAAGGGGTAACAATCTAATCTACTACCAAGACTTTGCATTATCTGGTCGTTGGCCTGATTGAGGAGTTCCTCATTATGACTGCAGAGGCAAAAGTCTAAAAGCAAACTGAGAGCCAAAAAATATGCTTGTTATTAAAAATCCCAAAAGGGTCGTGGTTTTGTTATGTTTTCCCATTTTCCACAATGAACGAAAGCTTCATTACTCTGCCGCCTCTTCTGTGGCATTTGGAGGTCTTGGATTCTGCGTCCTCTGGAGATTCAGTTCAGTAGCTGCACAGCTTCAAGGTTATTTTCCTTCTCAAAGGAAAACAAGGCTGGCTGTAGATACAGTAATAACTTTGGAGCAGGGCTACATGCAAAGATTTTTTTCTCCCACTTATTTAATGGCTGTTGCCACAGGTCTGAGTAAGATGTGCGACAGTCTGTACAGGAAATGTCAGTTTGCCTTGTCTGTTTACAGTCAATTGTTTATCTTTTCCCGTACAATATCCTTCTGAGTACGTACATCCTATGTACTCCTTAGAAGCATTTTATTCTGACTTTACAAATGATTTTGGAAAGGTTTTCCTGAAATCATCAGTGTATAGATTGGGAACATTTTGCCCTAGAACGTACTCCAGTACTCAAAGGACCTTGCCCAGTCCACCGTCCCACACTGCAGGATATGATTTAGAACCTAAACCAAATGCTCTCGGAAGGAAATGCTATTCAGTAGTTTAATATCATTAATTTAAATAGATTAGAAATGGTATTACTTTCTACATTTATATTATTACCTGGCATACTCTGTCTGATAATCTCTGAGCACACGTACAAGGAAAATAAAAAAAGGATAGTTCCTGCCTTTACAGGGATAATTTGATAAAGGAGCAGAAGAGGAATGAGGCACGTAAATGGTACCAGTGCAACCAGCAGAGTAACATCAATTCTAGTAATTAAGAGTTTAAAGTAATCTGTAAGAGATTATGTCAGGATTCAGGAAGTATGATCTTTAATGATTTCGTAAGTGGCATTACTTTTCTTCCGTGATGTGGAAGACCTTGCAATTGTTGAGTATGAGACAGACAGATGAGTTCAGGGCACAGAGACTGTGTATTTTCAAAAATTCTTCACATTCTGAGTTAGACAATTTCTTAAGCGAGGTTTATAGACCTCCAAAATTTAGCGTCAAGGAAATAGAATGATTCAGACAGAGACACATTAACTATTCAGGTATCTTAGTTCTGTGACCTGGATCATCCCCTCTGAGGCCAGTGTGAAAATATCAGCCTTAGTCATCACTCAACACATGTTATCTACTGTCCTTTTCCCCCTGAGGCAAGGCTAGCCTTAAGCACTATTTCAAAAGTACCCCCATCTCTTCCATACCCCGAATCTATATATGCGCTGTGGGAGCCTTTGGTCCTCTGAACCATGCCCCCCGACACAAAACCCTCACCAGCAAAGTCATCCCAGTGGCAGCATCTTTTTTATTCCCGTTTTAATGAGAGAAGTATCAGAGTCACTAAACAGTCAATAGCATTCATCACTTTATTTTAGAAACAGTACAACGTGAGATAACCCATCTTCTCTGGAATTTTTAGTGGGTTGTAAGTCTTTATGGAAAATGAGGCTGACTAGGAATGAAATCTCACCGCTGGGAGTTTGTTAAAACTCTCTTCTCTCAGGATTTACTAAAGATTTTAGGACCAGCAATGCATAGGGATTTCAGCTATGTTATCAACTAAATTCCAAGTAAAATAGTCTGTTTTGAAAATGTAATTCTGGATAATGTTCTTTGGGATAAAGTGAGAGATTAAAAAACAAAACAAAACAAAACAAAACAACCTACCTGGTGAGATTTCTGTCGGTTGGAAAGGGAGATTTGGTAAGCTCAGTCCTCTGCTGCGTTTGCCATATCTACTGGTCAAAATAACGTCTAGTCTGCTAAATTCCGAGTGATCCCACTGAAGAGCAGAGTTGGGTTGGGCTCTGAGACCGATATTGGGTCTAATTGGGCTTTAGGGACTCAGAAGAAAAGATGAAAGGAAGGTACCTTTTGTTCTGGAAAGATTCATGATGGCTGAGGAAGCAAGAGAAACAGAGAGGGTGCTTCCTCCTTGTTTTTTTAAAAGTTACTTTTAAGGAATTGACTGTAGTGTCAGCTGCCTCCTTCCCGGTTCTGTTCCAGAGCAATTGGCAAGAGAGGCGCATTCCATGGACACTTAGCAAAACACCACATTGAAAACAAATAAATATGGGTGAGCCCCATAGAAGGATACTAGGGCGATGGCCCTGGGGCTGTGAAAGGGTCTTTTGTTAACAGCTCCAGCTGCCGGGACCCAGGGAAGGGCACGGCGGGGCCAGTCCACTGGAGTCGATAAACACACTTTAGAAAGCGAACCGAGAAGTAGATATTTCCTCCCCCTTTAAATTATAAACCAAAAAGTAAACAAGGACATTTTTAGTTATGCAGGCGGTTTCTGAAGTGGTTCTTGTGGGCGATGTGTGAATTCTCAAGAGCTTCACCAGCCATGCTGTGGAGCAGACCAGGGAGCCGGGGTCAACCTTGAGATGGGAGGGCTCCAGGAGTCCTCGGGGGTCCCTGAGTCCCTTCCTCTGCCTCATAGCAGACCTGCTCTCGGGTCTCAGGTGGTACGTCTATTCCCAGAGGGCTTCCACATTTTCGGATCTTATCACAGTATCCAGTGAGTCTGCCCAGTGTCCAGGCCACGTTAGGGGCCCCCGACATGGCAGCGGGGTTAAGATGTGCTCTGATCTTCCCTAAAGGACTCACAGCTCACAGCTGTCACCATCCAGGGCCCACGTGGGTCCTGCGGGGGCAGGGATCACCTTGGAATCTGGTTATTTATTGAATTCTGGATTTCTGGTGGGTTCAGGACTACGTTTCCCATGGCTCCAGTCCCCTGCTGCCACCAGCCTGCTGCTTTTCAGCTGCTTCCTTCTCACTCAGTGGCACCATCCTCTACCTGGTTGCTCAAACCGAAAACCTAAGAGTCAGTGTTGGCTTCTCACATTCCCTCCTTGGCCTCATCCAACTTATCGTCAAGTCGCACCAGCTTTATTTCCAAAAGGGTACCTTGGATTGGCGTACATCTCTTCATTCCCACTCCCACCACCCTGTCCAAGCCACCATGACCTCTTGGTTGGATATGTCCCCCTAAGCTTCTAAACTAGATTTTCTGCTTCCAGGGGTGCCTTGCCCTCCAATAGTCTGTTATCTACCCAGCAGCCAGAGCAATCTTTTAAAAATGTAAAGTAGCTCGTGTCTGTCCTCTTTGAAACCTTCCGGTGGCTTCCCATCCCACGTTGAATCCAGCTGGACTCCCTTCCCGCGCATAGAGCTGTTCATGGTCTAGCCCCTGCACACTTCCAACTCCCTTTGTTACTGTGTGCTAGCCACGCCAGTTTCTCTAATCCTCGTAAACACCAGGCTCATTTTACCTTAGAGAATTTGATGTTCTCTGCCTCTGGCGTACTCTTCCCTCACGGTTTTGTATGCCCGGTTCCACTAAGTCACTCAGGGCTCAGCTCCAGTATCCCCTGTTCAGCAAGGAGGCCCTTCCCAGGCCGTCAGCTGCGCTAACGCCTCCATCCCCTCCTCTCAGAGTGGACACCAGTGCTTTTTTTTTAATTTACAGCACTTATGGTAATTTTCAAACTTCTTACCTTTTGTTTACTTGTGTGCCCTGTGTTTCTTCTCCTCCTCCACTGGAATATAAATTCCTTGAGGGCAGACACCTGTTTTTCTTGCTCACTGCTCCATCCCCAGTGCTTGGAAGAATATCTGGTATGCAGTGGATGCTCAATAAATATTTAATAATAAACAAGTCCTCTGAAAAGACAGTGGCAGGGAGACAGCAGTGGATGGGTATTTTGTGCAGGGTCTGCTAATTTGGTGTGTTTGTGGGCGCTTGGGCGGGTGACACAGACCACTGTGGCCTAGCTATAGCTGGAGCTTTTGTGAGGGTATGGATGCAGGAAAAAACAGTTTTGTTGGGGGAAGGGAGGCAGTGGTTGCAAGAAAAAAGGCTGATACTGGCCTCTATCTCATGACTTCTCAGCTTCCATAATCACGTGAGCCAGTTCCTCCTAGTGAATCTCTCTCTCTCTGTTCTCTTCTATATAATATACTGTATATACGTATATTCTGATATTCTGTTTCTCTGGAGAACCCTAACTCAGATACCTTCCCTCCCTCCCTCCATCCCACAAATATGTATTAGGCCTGAATTTGATTGAATGGAAAGTTGATATGACCGGCCTTTGTGCTCTGGGAACTAATAATCTAATAAGAGAGTTAAGACAAGGACACAAAACCCCAAAATTCAAGGCAGAATTTAGTAAGTGCCACCAGATAGGCATGGACACAATATCTGGGAGTTTAGTGGGGAGGCAGGCCATGCAGCAGTTAGGAGCAGGAGCCAGGCTGTCTGGGTTCAGTTTCCTGTCCCCTTTTAATTAGCTGTGTGATCCTTGGCAAGTTATTTAATGGCCTGTGCCTCAATTTCCTTTCTTATAAAGTATGGAAACCATTAGTACTTACCTCATAGAATTATCAGAAATATTAGACAAAATAAAGCTTGTAAGACACTTAAACAGCATCTTAATATTAAGTGTTCAATATGTAGGACTGAGGATGGAGGCATTTTAGCCTAAAGTTGGGTAGCACTTGAATTTAAGATGAAGATGGGCAATTTAAGGTGAATTTGAATTTAAGATGAAGATGGGCAAGGAAATTCTAAGTGGAGTCATGTGAACAAAGGGAGCAAGGAGGGGCAAAGGTGAAGGGTGGGGAGTAGTTGAAATATTCAGTTTGGTTGGGAAAACAGTAAGGAGAAGATAATGATAATGTGGACAGTTATGTTGGACCATAACGGGGAGGGGCACACTAGTAACCATTCTCTTTGGTGAGTAATTATATGTCACTGAAGATTTCTGAGCAGATGCCTTAACTTCTGCAACCATTTTCCTGCTCGGAAATCTTTGATGACATATAATAACTTAGCAAAACTTACTTCTTTCCTTTGCTTGATTTGGGTTTATTGTGCGTTTCTTTTCCAGTTTCTTAACTTGGAAACTTAGATTATTGATCTGGGACCTTTTCATCTTTTACTATAAGCATTCAATGCTATAAATTTCCCTCTAAGCACTGCTTTAGCTGTGCCCCCCAAATTTTAATATGTCATATTTTCATTTTCACTTGGTTAAGATATTTTCTAATTTCCCTCAAGTGTTACTCTTTTGCCTATGGATCGGTTGGGAGTATGTTGTTTAATTTCCAAGTGATTGGAAATTTACTTGTTATTTTTCTGTTATTGATTTCTAGTTTAATTTTATTATGTCCGGAAAGCATGCTTTGTATGAGTTCACGTATTTAAATTGGTTAACATTTGTTTTATGGCCTAGAAGACAGTGTGTCTTGATGAATGTTTCATGTACACTTGTGTGTTCTGCTGTTGTTGGGTGGAGTGTTCCATAAATGCCAATTAGATCCAGATGGTTGATCATGTTGTTCATTTCTTATAAATCCATTGCTATTTTCTGTCTCCTAGTTCTCTCTGTTACTGAGAGAGGAGTGTTGAAGTCTCCAGTTCTAATTGTGGATTTGTCTACTTCTTCTTTGAGTTCTGTCCTTTTTTCTTCATGTGTTTTGAAGCTCTGTAGTTAGGTGCATACACATGGAGCATTATTATGTCTTCTTTGTGAATTGACTCTTTTATGTGTGCATTATTCCTCTTTATATTTGGTAATTTTCTTTGTTGTGAAGTCTATCTTGTCTGATACTAATATAACCAGTCCAACTTTTTTTTTTTAAAGATTTTATTTTTTCCTTTTTCTCCCCAAAGCCCCCCCAGTACATAGTTGTATATTCTTCATTGTGGGTCCTTCTAGTTGTGGCATGTGGGACGCTGCCTCAGCGTGGTTTGATGAGCAGTGCCATGTCCACAGCCAGGATTCGAACCAACGAATCACTGGGCCACCTACAGCGGAGCGCGTGAACTTAACCACTCGGCCACGGGGCCAGCCCCCACCAGTCCAACTTTTTTTTTAGATTAGTTTTTGCATGGTATATCTTTTTCCATTCTCTTACTTTCAACTTGCCTGCATCGTTATGTTTGAAGTGAGTTTCTTGTAGATAGCATATATTTAGGTCATCATATAAAATCTAATCTGACAATTTTTATTTTATATTTGGTGTGTTGTATATTACTTAATTATTGATAAATTTGGATTTAGGTCTACCATTTTATTATTTTTTTCCTGTTTTGTTTCATTTTCTGTTCCTCTGTTTCCTCTTTCTTAATTTATTTTGGTTTATCGGAGTATATTTTAGCATTTCTTTTTATTTATTATTTTGATTTTGTCTATATCTCTTTGCATAATTTTTTAGTAGTTACCACAGGGATTACAAAATACATTCTCCACTTTTCAGTCTATTTACAAGCAATATTTTACTTCTTCAAATTCAGTGTAGAAATCTTGTCACTCTATAGGTCCCTTCACCTCCTCTTTGTATAGTTGTCTTACGTATTACATTTGCATACATTAAGGACTCCAGCAGTCTATGTTATTTTTTTTTCGCTTTCAACTGTCAAACATGTTTAAAAGAACTTTCAGGTGTGGAAGAATTGTATATTATATCTACCCATTTATGTATTATTTCTGTTGCTCTTTTTCTATTCCTAGAGAATGGAGCCAAAAGAAAGTAAGTAGAGACTGAGAAACAGAGAAAAACTAAATTCCCGATGACCTTGACTGATCCTGAATATGGCCATACTATCCTCCAAACTTTTCATGACTTGAGTAAATACATAACATTTTTTCCCTTTCATTTAAGCCTGTTTTTAGTTGGATTTTCTGTCATTTGCAACAGAAAGCACTCTGATTGACACAGTCTTAAAGGAGGAGGTTTTGGGGAAGGGTATTATGATAATTTTTTGGTTATAGTTGTAATAGGCTAATCAATGACAAAATTTTGGTGAAATTCAATTGGATTTCAAGTTCAAATATCTTTCTTTTTTTGATTTTTAGTTTAAGTCCATTTGTAGGGTCTTTAAGAGATTCAGCATTAGAATATTTGCTAGTATAGGCTCTTCCAGGCATAAATCCCTTGAAATGCAGCTCTATCTTTGAAGAGTTTTATGGTGCTTGACATTGTTATTCACTGAGACAGCAGGTAAAGTGTTAATTAATTGCTAGTTTTGCTGCAGTGGTTCAGCATGATTTTCTAGAAGGTGCAAGTGATTGTCTTTTTCTCTGTAGCTGATTTCACTTCTAAATGGCAAGTCATATTGTTTGCTGGATGACATGTTAATTGCTCATATGATGATGGTGGCAATGATGACAGATGATGATTACTTAGAGCCTCACTCTCTCTTAAGATCCCATTGGTTAATATTTATAGTAGTTTATTCCTCGGTTGCAGGTGGGTGAAAGGAAAATGCCCTTGTAGATAGGCCCCCGTGATTGTTTAAATGGCTGAGTTCAGAGACAAAATAGAAAGCTCACTCTGGACTGAGAAATCATCGAAGAGGAGTGATCAGGATGAATCCAAATCAGCATATCATACTGTATAAGTTGGAGATTATTTTCAAGAACAAGTAACTGAAACAAGAGTCCAGTGGCTTAGCCAAATAAAAGATAGATACGGCAGTTCCATGATGTTGCCAAGGACTCAAGCTCCTTCTAAACTTTGGGTTTGCCATTCTTAGCCTATAGGACTTTTTGGGCAGGTTTTTTATAGATAATTTGTATGTAGAAGAAAATCATCCTTTTTAGAGTACAATTCTATGAGTTTTGACCAATACATAGAGTCATGTAACCACCACATAACAAGATATAGAATAGGCTCAAAATCCCCCAAATTTTCCTCAGGCCCCTTTGTAGTGAACATCTCCTTTCACCCCCAACCCTGACAACCACTATCTGCTTTCTGCGTCTGCTTTCTGCGTCTGCCCTTTCGTCTTCCCAAGGATGCCATATAAGTGACATACACCATGAAGCCTTTTGAATTCGGCTTCTTTCGCTTGGGATAATGAATTTGAGATTTATGCTGCTGTGTGTTGATATTTTCTCCTTTTTAGAAAAGCTGGGTAGTACTTTATTTTATGTATATACCATAGTTTGTTGATTCATTCACTATTTGAAGGACATCTGAGGTGCTTCCAGTAGTTGGAGATAATGAGTAAAGCTGCTATGAACATCTGCACACAGGCTTTTGAGCGACCGTAAGTTTCGCTTCTCTTGGGTAAGTACTAGGAGTGGGACTGCTGGGTCATGTGGTAGGTGTGTGTTTAGGTTTGTATGAAACTGCAAAACTGCATTTCAAGTGGCTAAACTGTGCTTAACAGAAGTGTACGAGAGTCCCGTTGTTTTACCCCCTCACCAGCACTGGGTCTCAGAGCTTTTCCCCAATCTAATGGGGTGTAATAGTATCTCCTTGGGGTTTTAATTTGCATTTCCATAATGGTTACAACTGTTGAGCATCTTTTCATGTGCTAATTTTCCATCAGTATATCTTCTTTGGTGAAGAAGATATACTTTTACCCGTTTTTTATTGGGTTGTTTGTTTTATTGAGGTTTGAGAGTCTTTTATCAAGATACACGTTTTGCAAATATTTTCTTTTGATCTTTTGTTCTTACTGCTGTCTTTCAAAGAGCTTAGGTTTTAAAGTTTAATGAAGTTCAACTTCTCATTTTTTCCTTTTGTGTGTTTTCTAATAAGTCTTTGCCTTACTCAAGGTCACAAAGATTTTCCCCCATGTTTTCTTCCAGAAGTTTTATGGTTTTAGATTTTATGTTTAGGACCAAGATTCAATTTGATTTAGTTTTCATTATGGGGTGAGGTATGGGTCGAGAGTCTTGTTTTTGCCTGTGGGTGTCCAATTGTTCCAGCTCATATGCTGAGAGACCATCCTTTCTCCATTGTGGCCCCTGTGCACTTCTGTTGAAAATCAGTGAACAGTGGAGCGTGGGTCTATTTCTGCGTTCTCTCTTCTGTCTCATCCATATATGTGTATAACTTTTTGCTAATTCCCCACTCTGTTGATGACTTTATAGTAATTCTTGAAATCATGTATTGAAGTCCTCCAACTTTGTCCATATTTTTCAAAGTAGTTTTGGCTAGTCCAGTTTCTTTGCCTTTCCCTATAAATTTTAGAATCAGCTTGTTGATTTCTACCCAAACTCCTGGTGGGATTTTGACTGAGGTTGTGTGATGGGCATTTGAGTAGGGTTATTTGAGGGAGAACTGACATCTTAACAATATTCAATCATCCAATCCGAGCGCTCAGTGCGTCTCTCCATTTCTTTAGGTGCTCTTTGCACGTATTTTGTTAGATTTATACCTATTTCATTTAGTCATGCTATTATAAAGGATTTTTTTTGTATTTTAATTTTCAATAATTCATTGCTAGCATATCAAAATACATTTTTCATGTTGATGTTCTTTCTTGTGACCTTGGTAAGCTCCCTTGTTAATTCTAGCAATTTATCTGCTGTGAAGTTCATCCATTTGAAGCTGCAATTCGACG
The DNA here is from genome assembly GCF_021613505.1 of Equus quagga. Lineage (NCBI taxonomy): Eukaryota > Metazoa > Chordata > Mammalia > Perissodactyla > Equidae > Equus > Equus quagga. The sequence goes on along the minus strand of NC_060281.1, from coordinate 65,190,153 downwards.
TCTTTAGTGTATTGACCATCATGTAACCATCACTGCACTCTAATTTTAAACATGTTCATCACCTCAAATCCAGGTATCTTTCTTTCATTTAGAATTCTAATTGAATTCCATTATGATTAGAGAACATACTTTCTGCGATTGTGATATTTCCTATCTGTTGAGGTTTCTTTATGTGTCAGAGTGTGGTCTATTTGGGTGAGTGTTTTGTGTTCACTTAAAGAGGATATCATTTCTCTGTGGCCGAGTGGAGTGTTTTGTGAACGTCACTAAGCCAAGTCGGTTGAGAGTGTCGGTCGGGTCATCTATATCCTGAGTGGTACTTGCCTGCTTATTTTATTGATTACGGAGACAGGAGCCTCCAGATAGAGCTGCGGGTTTGTCTCTTCCTCCTTTCAGTTACTGCAGGTTTTGCATCGTGTGTTTTGTGGTCCTTCTGTCAGACGCATACATATTTAGGGTTGTTATGTGTTGTTGCTGAATTCATCCCATTATCCTGATGTAATGATCCTCTTTATCCCTGATGATAGTTCTCAAGTTGTCTTTGTCTGATGATAGCCACTCTGGTTTCTTTTGTTTAGTGTGTACAAGATACATTTTTTCTACTTTTCTTTCAACCTCCTGGCCATGTGTTTATATTGAGAATGTGTTTCTGTAGACAGTATTTGGTGGGGTCTTTCCGTTCCGTCTCGTCTGGGAATCGCTGTGTTTCATTCGGTGTGCTCAGAGCGCTACAGTCAACGCGAAGATTGGTGTGATTGGGACAAAACCTACCTCTCCTGTCAGTTACTCTCCGTTTGTCCCATCTGTCCTTTGTCCCCCATTTATCCCTCTTTTGTTACTGCTTTTGGATTAATTTGGAATTTGTTATGATTCCGTTTTATGTCTTATTATGAGCTTATTATTTACACTTCTCTGACATTTTTCCTGTAGTTGTCCTAAGATTTACTACGTGTCTTTCCGGTAGTTGCCATAGGATGGATCTCTTTACCGACCACACTGCCTTCCAATCATATTACACCATTTCCTGAACCGTGCAAACACCTCATCGCTGTGCACGTCCACTCTCTGCCTCCATCTTTTGTGATATTTTTCTTAACGTTTTACTTTTCCATATACTATCAACGCACAGCACGTTCTGCTCTTCTTTCTTTAGACAATTTTCTTTCTATAGTAATTAAACGTAACAGGCAAATGTCTTCCCTGTTGACCCCAGTTGTAACCATTTCTTCATCGCGTTGTGTAGATCCAGGCTTCTCTCTGGGGTCCTGTTGTTCTGCCTGAAGAACTGCTACGCTTCTCGTGGTGCCGGTCGGCTGAGGATGGATTCTTCCAGTTTGTGTGTGTCTGAAAAAGTGTTTATTTCTCTTATTTTCTATTGAGATATAATTCACGTACCATACAATTCACTTTTTTAAAGTGTAAGAATCAGTGAATTTTAGTGTAGTCCCAAGGTTGTGCAACCATCGCTGCTAATTTTAGAACATTTTCATCACCCTGCAAGAGAAACTCTGTACCCCCGGGCAGCGACTCCTCACTCCCCCTCCCCAGCCCTCTGCTTCATTTTCAGAGAGGTCGTTACTAGACCGAGAGCGCTGGTTTCCAGGTGCCTCTCCCAGGCCCTCCTGCACTTTCCATATTTCCCCGTGTTGCCTGTTGGCTCGCTAGTTTCTGACAAGAAGCCTTGTCTCTGCTCCTCTGCATGGAACGTGTTATTTTTCCTCTTGTTGCCTTCACGATGTCTCTTCTATAGCTGGTTCTCAGCAGTTTGATGATCATGTGTCTAGGGGGTGTGTGTGTGTGTGTGGTGTGTGTGGTGTGTGGATGGTGTGTGTGGGGTGCGTGTGTTTGGTGTTTATCTTGCTTACGATTGTCTGAGCTTCTTGCATCTGCGGTTGAATGTATTTCGTTATTTTTGAACATTCTTGGTCATTATATCTTCAAACATTTTTTTCTGCCCCATTTTCTCATTCTACTTCTGGAATTTCAATTACACATGTGTTAGATTATTTGATATTGTGACACTGCTCCTTCGTGCTCTGTTTTTAAAAAAATTATTCTTTTCTTTTTCACGTTGTGTTTCGGTTCAGATCATTTTAATTGACCTGTCTTAAGCCTCCCTGATGCTTTCCTCGCCTGTGTGGCGTCTACTGAGGGGCTCAGAGAAGGACGGTTTTATCTGTTACCTATTTTATTTTTAGTGATAACACTTCCGTTTGAAGGATGCATTGCTTCATAGTCTCCATCTCTGGGCAGAGCTTTCCCATTTGTCCACGAATCGTCCATGTCATCCTTTTCCACTGAAGCATTGAGTGAGTCATAGTTATGCAGAATATTCTCTCTCATAGTTTTGATTGCTTTGTCTCTTGACAGTAGGTTGGTTTTCCTTGCCTTTTCTTGTGTATGTCATAATTTTAGAATGAATGCTGGGTGTCATATGTAAGAGTGGAGACCGAGGTAAACAGTATTCATGCCAGGAAACAGGCCCAGCTCTTTCCTGCTAGGCCATGAGTGTGTATGTGTGTGCATGTGTGTATGCACATGACGTGCATGCATGCATGTGTGTTGTGTGTGTGCACGTGCATGTGTGCATATGTATGCGTGTGGGTCTGTGCATGCGTGGCAGGTCAGTCTGGTCAGGCGGGGAGCTGGCTTTGGGTTCTGTTGCCGTGGGACCTCGGTGCACTGCTGGCCTTACATTCCTCTGGCACGATCTTATGCAAAGGGTGGGGCTCGGTTTGGCGGAGGGAGTTTCTCAGGGTTCCTGCTCCACTTTCAGTTTGGGGCCTTTCCCGTGTGCCAGGACTTCAGCTAGCGTCTCTCCTGGTGCTCTCGCCTCTCCCGTTACCAGAATGCTGACTCCCGCCAGCCGGGGATCGGAGACAGTGGAGTTCTGTCCTGCTGTAGCCCCTGGCTCAGGAGCCCCGCATCCCTGTGCCTTGGGCGGGTTTCTTGGTGGCTCTGCTCCTCTCCCACTGGAAGGAGATCTTTCTGCCCCTCCCCTGGGGACAGAGGCTGGTGTCTTCTCCCTCTCCCACTGCAGAGGTTCTCCCCTGGGCCCTGGGGGGCAGCATTGGCCATCCTTCTCGCAGAGACGGGAGGCCTCTGTTCTTGGGGAGACAGGTCTAGGTGGGCGTCATGACTTCGGGCAGTGGTGGCCACTCACCTCGCCACGTGTGGAGTGTGGAGGGCATCTGTCAAGTCCCCGCCTGCCTCCATGTTCCTCTGAGCACCCCTGGGGTGTAGGGGGAGGGCCTGGGAGGAGGTCCTGTGCTCTGACACCCCCACAGCAGCCCTCCCAAAGTCATTGCAATTCTTTCACTGGATTCTTCTTACTTGTTTGAGCCATTTTCCTTCCATGTGCTGCCACGTATGAGCCGGCCTCGTGTCCCCTCTCTCCTGAGAGGTGTCTGTCTTCTTAGATTTCGGTCCAGGTGGTTTCCCTGAACCTCTGTGCTTCGAGAGAAGTCACAGTTTTGTAGATTAGCTGGCTGCTTCTGTTAGGAGAGGTGATGCTCTTTCCAGCTTCGATGTCCTGGAGGAAAAGCTTCTGGTTTCTATTCCCGTGACGGCAGGAGAGCTGCTCCCCCTCCACTGTCACCTCCACGTTCCAGTGGAATAAAGGTCAGGGTCGGAAGCCTTTGGGAAGGGCAAAGACAAGAAGCGCTTTCTCAGGAGCCTGTGCAGAGACTCCCACCTCTCTCTCGTGTGTGGTCACAGGGCCACCCCAGCAGAAAGGGAAGCCATCGTTTTTACTGAGCTCAGGGGCGCCCGAATGTCCCTGGGATTCTGCGCAGGAAGAAGGAAGGCAAGAGCAGAGTTTGGGAGGAAATCAGCCACGTGTGCCGTGCAGGTTCTTGCTTAAACCCTCCTCACGCACCGGACAGTTAAGCTTGTGCCCATCCTCACCTCTTCGGAAATTAGAGGAAAGCCACGGACCCTGTGCCCCAAAAGTTCTCATGCCTTCAAGCAAAGTTGTGCCTGCGATTTCAGGGCCTTCACTGACTCCTTGAAAGTTCGAGACCCATGGGACCGACCTGCTGGGTGGTCAGTCTTATCCTCTGTTCCTGGGAGGCAGAGCCCGAGGCCCAGACTCCGTGTGAAGGGTCTTCTTGGGGGTGTGATTCCAGAGACAATGGTGTTTCCAGGGAGAGTGACACAGGCCAGCGGGGAAGTCAGTCTGGGAGGTGTTACTGAGCTGCTTCCCTGGAGCGGGAGAGAAAGAGGGACAGTGTGTATCTGCTGGGCCTGTACCTCGCTGGGCAGGCTGCTCTGACTCATTAAGCCCCCTCACTTCTGAGCGCATACGCCGGAGGCAGAGCGGGCTCTTATCCCATCTGCTGAGTGCGAGAGGCCCCAGGCAGAGGTGCGCTCTGACCTGCAGGAGAATTGCTGTCAGGAGAGAAGCTGGCAGAAGCCTGTGGAGACGATCATCCTAACGCAGCTGCAATGAGAAGTCGGGCTGAGAGCACTGACAGTGATGAACGGAAGGTGTCCAGGATGCAGGCCAGCAAACTGGAGCCTCGCCTGGCTCTCCAGCCTCCCTCCGCGCCTGCCACTTTCCCCTCTCATGCCTATGCTTCATTGAATGCCAGATTACTTGTGGCTCCTCCAACATGTTGTGTTGACCAGGACTCTTAATTGCGAGGGATGGAAACCAAGCTCAAAGCTGCTTGAGCCAAAACGTGAATTTATTGGTGCCTATCAGTGAAACTGGCTTTAGGTATAGCAGGATCCAGGGCCTCAACAGCCATCATCAAATCTCTTACTGCTGTTTTCCCATCTTTTTCCTACTGTAGGTAATTCTTGTCTTTGTAGTGAGAAAAATGGGCATCCCCCGCCTTAATTTGAGATCAGTCTGAGTTAGCAGCTCCAGCAGGGAGGGGAGCTTTCTCTCTGCCAAGGTCAATGTACTAATCTCAGGGAAGACACTGACTAGTACCAAGCAGGTCACTTGCACACCTCTGGACAATCACAGGGCCTGTGGCATGGAGGCGCCATGAATGTCCCCACTGGCCCCGTGCCCACTGTGATATTGCAGTCCTGATTTAGGCACCTAGGTGGGTGAAGGAAGCGTTCTCCAAAGAGAGTCATGTGCTATCAGCAGAGGGGAAAAGGGAGTCCGGGCCGGCAGAAGCAGCATATGCCCATGGCACACACCATGCCGCATCTGGGGCTGCAGCCCATTCCACAGCTTCTTTCCGGAATGTTCTTCCCTTCAGAGAAAGAATTCCCCAACTCCTTCATGTCACATCCTCAGTGACTTTGTCTCCCAAACTCTCTGACTCCATTAGTTTCCGTAGTGCCTGTGTGTTGTGTGTGCCGCTTCACTCATGGCTCGAGAAGCACTGCTCTCCCTGGGTCCATCCACCTGGAAAGTCAGTGGGGGGACGTGTGGACATGTGCCCTCTGCAGCTTCTCACAAAGGTGACTGTTTACTGAAGGCCACGTGGTGGGGGAGTGCAGTTAGGAGGTTGAGAATTAGACATTGATTTTTTTTCACTTCTAAAGGGACTTTCTCTTGTTTTTTTTTTTTTTTTAAGATTGGCCCTGAGCTAACATCTGTTGCCAGTCTTCCTCTTTTTTTTTTCTTCTCTCCAAAGCCCCCCAGTACATAGTTGTATATCTTAGTTGTGGGTCCTTCTAGTTGTGGCATGTGGGACACCACCTCAGCGTGGCCTGACGAGCGGTGCCATGTCCGTGCCCAGGATCTGAACCAGCAAATCCCTGGGCCGCTGAAGCGGAGTGCGTGAACTTAACCACTCGGCCACGGGGCCGTCCCAAGCATTAGGCAGTGGGAACTCATCGTCCTCTCAGCTCATCCAACTCCTCAGCATCTGGGAGACTCCACAGCGTTCTTCGCGGGGTCCCGCCTCTCCTCCTCTGGGCACAGGCCAGATTCAGCTGCGTGAATAATCCAGTTAGGTCCTTATTTTCAGCTGGCTTCACACTGTGCTTCATCTCTGTAAAAAATTATTGAATAGAGCCTAATTGGAATTTAAGGCCCCTTTTCTTTTCTTTCTTTCAGCTTTATTGAGGTGTAATTGACAAAATTATAGTATATTTAAAGTGTGCAGTGTGATGATGTGATAGATGTGTGAAAGGATTCCTGCAATCGAGTTCATTACCACATCTGTCACCTCACCTCACATATTTATCTTTTTTTTTTTATGGGAACACAAGTGCTGCTCCCTTAGCAAATTTCCATTACACCATGCGTGTCACCGACTGCCGTCCCCATGCCTCACGTTAGAGCCTCAGACTATTCATCTTACAGCTGAGAGTTTGTCCCTTTGACCAGCCTCTCCGTCTCCCCGACCCCCGGCCCAAGCCCCATTCTACTGTTTCTACGAGTGCGACTTTGTTTTTTAGGTAAAAGTGACATTAAGGTCCCGTTTTTAATATTTAATTAACGTCTCTCTCAGTACAAACCTGATAAACTTCTACCAAAGCATAACAATTTTTTCCACCCCTTAAGGTAAACCACACACTTACTCATTCCAAAAAGTATCGTTTGAATGTTGACTCTTCAATACCTGTCAAATACTTAGCGCCGTTCTAGGTGTGAGGATACGGGGTGGACAAGACAGAAAAGTGTCCCTGCTCATGCGGGGCTTACATCTTGGTGAGGAGAGATTGACGATAAATGAAACCAACGTTTAAGGTCTAAAGGATGTCAGATAGCGAAAAGTGACATGGAGAGAAACAGAACAGGCAGGAGCCTTGGGGAGGGGACGCCTCAATGTCAAGCTGCCGTCTGGGCATGACCTGAAGGAGGCAAGGAGGCGAGGCGCATAAAGAGATGCTGGCGTCCTGGCCCTGCGGCCCCCAGCGCATTTCCAAAGTCTCCACACTCTGGGAAATGCTGCTTTCGGTGAAGGCGGGCTCGGTTCTGCCTCTGAACAAGGAGAGGTGAGGGGTGTGAGTTAGCGCAGACTCATGGTCTGGGACTGAGATCAAAAGTGAGTCCATCCGGGAGTGTAGACACCCGAAGGGCAGATTCTGCTTAATTTGCTTTATATCCAGTTTTTATTACTGCCACTGAATTGGGGTGCCTCCCTTTATCTGATGATAATTTTCATGATTGAAAAAGAAACCTAATGGCTTTGTTCAGACTTGGAAATGGTGCACATGTATTTAGCGATCTGTTTAACCCGCCTTGAGAAGAACCTGCACCTGCTGCTGCTCCTCACGCGTCTTCCACTTTGCTCCAGGGGGAGGCAGCAGCGGGGACTGGGAATCTGAGGAAAGGCTGTAAAGCAGTTTTCTCTGGGGTGGATCACTCCTAGCGATGGGGTAAAGGTCGTGTTGCAAACAGCACCGTGCATCTGGAGTTCACGGTTTTCAAGCACCACGAGATAGGAAAGAGTTCACAGAATTATCTGGAACCCTGCTGTGACCGTGCTAGGAGGTTCAGGCTATGAGACCATCGGGGAGGTTGTGGGCTGCAGGCACGAGTTAAAAATCATCACCAGGTTTTGGCATCAATTTTTTTTCTCCCCCGTGGAGACTGGAAGTCATTCTCTCATCCTCCTTAGGAGGTACTTGGATTCTGGGCTCTATTCCCATTTAAAGCCAGGACAAAGGAGGTAGTAATATCAGTTAACGTTTAATGGGTGTTATTTTCTGCTTTACAATAATAATCATAGCTAACATTTATGGAGTGCTACGTATTTTGCAAGCCCTGCTTCTTATAAGAGCTTTATATGTATTATCTAATTTCTCCTGACAACCTGATGGAGTAGGAACTATTACCCCCACTTTACAGAAGAGGAATTTGAAACACGGAGAGATTCAGTAACTCGCCTAAGGGCGCACAGCTAGTAAGTGTTGGAGAGGTGCGTCTGTCTGTCACACAGCCGTGACTATCATCATGTATGTGTGTGGACATGTATTTAGAGTGGATTGGATAAATGTTTGGTCTTGAGTAAACTGAGGCACGGTCTGGCTAGGGTTTGACTCTGTTATCACGTTGAGGACGCTGTCCTGGAGGCTGCCAGTGAGCTGGGTTCGGTGTAATTACACAGGCACCTTGTAAGGAATCTTGGAGCTTTCATTCACTCTGAAAGGGTTAAAGAGAAAATCGTGCTCAGCACTTCAGCGCAGGGCACGCGAGAGTGGTTTATTTTCTTTTTCCATCCATTTATCACCTTCTTTCATTCTTTGGGCAAACAAAACTCAGCTCTAAACGGAGTTTATGGTTTGTTGTACATTTTGTGTTTATTAGTATTTGTGCTGATGTTGAGGGTGCTGACTGGAAAGCATCTAATCTATATACACACCCCACGTCTGTTGGGTCTGCTTCTGAACCTACGATCCTGAAGATATTCCTGATTGTTCTTAACAGACTGGTGTTAGGACCCAGGAAGGACCCAGCAGCGACGGATATAAATAGAGAAGCAGAACAGAACAAAGTTTGAGGAAGAGCCTGACATCACTGCTCTCCACCCAGAGGGCCAGTGGGAGGGCGGGCGAGGTGTAAGCTTGAGTCAGACCAGAAGGGGTTGGCCAGCGAGCCCTCCAGCCCGGGAGCGGGCGGGAGCTCCAGGACGGCATTCCCTTAAAGCCTTGTTGCTCTCTCCCACTTCAGGGAAACCGAGAGACAGCCAGTGCCAAACCTGGATGGAGACAAATGAAAACTCACGAAATAAAAGGCAAACAGTGACGGGCGGCCGGGCGCCCGCGTTGCCTCCGCGCACAGGCACGGATCTGCGTTGCCCTGCAGGACAGCCACTGGGATTTGGGTTTCTCCTCCCTGCCTCCCACGGCTGGTCTGGTCCTCGCAATGGCAATGTGGTTATTGATCCCTGAAGACTCCCAAGCTTGGAGACAAGCGAGAAGTGCCCGTTAACTCTCCAGGACGGCTGAGTTCCACCAACTTTAGAGAAACAGACTTTTTCTTTCCAGAACCTGTGAAAATGTCCCTTTCCCAAGGAGGTGGAAGTTAGAGGGGACACTTTGTCACGGACCCTCAGGAATTTCGCTGCGATCGCGTCTTAACCTCGGCACAGACCATGCGGCAGCTGCCGCCTCTCTGCTGCTGGCACTCCTGGCTGCTGTTCCTTTACTGCGACTTTCAGGTAACATCCCCGGGTGGCGGTGCTCAGGTGGACTAGACGCTTCTGGGCGTGTTCCTGAGTGTGTCTCACCATGTGGTGTTTTGTGTGCAGGTGCACGGAGCCTACTCCAGGTCACAGGCCCACCCAGGTAAGGGAGCTTGCTTCTCGTCCCGTGCACCACCTACCCTTCTTGCCCGGCGTGGGGATCTAGAAGCAGGTTATGGGTTTTCTCCCAGTGGCCTGGCTTTGGGCTCCCCTGGCCCCAGCCCGCTGCCCTGCGGTGCTTGCCCTCCTGGCCGCTCTGCTCGTCCCCGACATCCGGCTTCAGTGTCTCTGAGCTGTGGCTGGAGGAGCAGGTCTCTGCGCCCAGCAGCCTCTGGCTCTTGGTCATTTGAAACCTTGTGATTAAGGAAATATGATGTTCTCAGGGTTGAACAACTTCTGCCTGTCTCTCTGGCTCGCATCCTGTGTCTTCAGTGCACATTCCCTTGAGCTGACAGAGTTTCAGCCGGTCAGCCTCACGGCTCCGTCGCATCCATTCTGTCACCATCCTGAGTTTGGGGCCTTGGCTCCTGCAGCCCCGACTGAGGTCGCAGCAGGAGAAAACCTCTCGGCCCCCGGCTGCGCCTGCTTGCCTTGCCATCTCGAGTCCTCAGTCTAGAAGCATTATGCTGAGGTTTCCTCGGGAGGACAGAGGAGTCACGAGGCCGTCACACTCACAGGTGGTTGACATGGGCAGGGAGCAGTGGGGCCTCACCTGGCTGATGCTTGTCTCCCGTTTGCTCCTTGGCAGCCCCATACGAACGTCCCCACACCCTTGCCTGGGAGCCACGAGAACAAACCCTGACCTGTGGGTGGGCAGCCTCCGACTCAGAGCCGCAGGGAGTCTGGGTGGACGTGCCCAATTGTGACCACGAGCAGCCCTTCCACCTTCACAGGGAGTAGCCTTTAAGGATCAACTGGAAATTGAGGGCACAGCCGGCGTTCCTGGGCCCCATCCCGGGTGAGCCAGGTCCTAGGAGAACGCCCTGGTCTGATGGAAGCGCCAGAACCTTGCTGGGTGTAGTTACACGTGGGGGTGGATTTTGTCTCCTTTCTGTCCCCTTTCTGGTGACGCAGCACAGAGCTAGGACATTCCCACCGTCATTGCTGCCTCAACCTACCAATTTCAGTGGTTGAGGTGTTGCCATTTCTCTTGCATCCACACGTTCAAATTAAATCTTCTGTCGAAAAAAGTGTGAATTTCCGCGTGCTCCCCTTTCCTCAGCCAAAATTCTGAAAGAAAGAAAAAGGGTTTCTGTGGCTTGAAAGAAGGAAATCGTCCAGCATGGCTTTAAAGAGAGAGTGTGTGTGTGAGACCATCCCCTTCTCGCTAATGCCGGGCCTGTAGCTCATGCTGGTTCTGCAGTAGAGGGGGACTCGGGGAGAGGGAAGGTGTGGTCCCCCAGGACTGTCAGGCAGAGCGGACACAGCGGCCCCCGGAACCCCGGCCGCGCTGAGGGTTAGACAGGAAGCTGTGAGGTGTTGCCAGGTTGGGCCTTTGCCATACACATCCACACACGTCCACATGCATCCACACGCATCCACACGCACCCACATGCGTCCACATGCATTCTTGACCCTCAGCTTCAAGGAGGGTTTGAATTCAGTCGTTGTTCCACATAGAAGCTTTGCTCTCTCCATGTCCTAATTTAGGGTGGAAAAAAAGTTGCTTGATCAACTAACTACCTTAGAGAAATAATAATCCTGATATAATAGAAATATTACAAAAAGAAGCAATAAACATGGATACCTGTGCAGAAAACTAAGGCAAAGGGCGTTTGGGTTCCTCGGCTCTAAGACGTCTTTCCACCGACGTTCCGCGGCCGCTGCGTTCCTCCTTGTCTGCGTGCCCAGTCTCCAGCAGGCTCTCTTTCTTCTCATCCTCCCGCACCCCACTTTCTTTCAACCTTTTCTTTCCTTCTCTTCTCTCCTTCTTTCCTTTTTAGAATAAGATGAAGGCTAACATTTATTGAACACTTAGGTGATTTTTTCCCATGTGGATGAAACCCTATTACTTCCTCTGCTTTTCTCTTCCCTCCCTCCTGCCTTCCTCCCTCTCTCCCTTTTTCCCTTCTTTCTTCCCATTCTCCCTTCCTCCCTCCGTCCCTCCTTCCTTCCTTCCCTCCTCTTTCTCTCCCGTTTTCTTCCTGTCACGCTTCCTCTCCGTCTCCATCCTCCTCCTCCAGTCCTTTTCTTTTTTCTTCTCTTCTTGCATCTTGGACTCCTCTCAGCCCCCTTTCCTATGGAAACACCTGGCCCCGAGTCGTCCATGTAGCATCAGCACCTAGGAGGGCTCCCTCATTCGGCTTCTGGCCGATCAGGCCTGCAGTGTCCGAGGAGGGGCCCCCGTGCAGAAAGCCTGGATCCCAGCACTTCTTCTCAAGAGCGTCCGCCCGTGGGCACAGTGGCCATGCAGAGAGCCTGTTCCTAATGGGGAGAAATTTGGAAACAACCTGAATACCCATCGGTGTGGGAATAACTTTACAGACTGTAGCGTTTTATCCCGAGGAGCACTAAGCGGCAATTGTGAGGGCCGACATGGCAGCGTCTCGGGCATTTTATGTAGATTCTGTGTGATCCTCTCAACAACCCTTCCAAACAGCAGTGGCTCTCCCACCGCAGAGCAGAAGCGTGTCTGTCGGAGGGAGTCAGCCATCGCCCAGAGTCCGTGCCTGTGCGACGCGGTGGTAACCTAAGGACCTCACGCTTTGGAGGGAGCTGGGGAGACAGACACATAAAGAGATTACTGAAAACAGCACAGAGTGGTCAGAGTGGTCAGTACAGTGAGGGAGGTATGACAGGATGTTAGGTGAACCTAAAGCAGGGGTCCCCAATATAGGCTGAACCCCAGTCTTTGAAGGCCAGCCTATTGGCCACCAGGACCACAGCAAACTTTCTTTCTCAGGTTCTAATAGGACTAGTAAGCTTTTCCTGTCTCCTCACTGTGACGCCTGGCACAGCGCCTTCCCCTTGGTAGATGCTCAGTGAACCTGTTGACTGGACTGTGTGCCGTCAGTCCAAGATTTCCTGGTCATCTGGGGAGCTGAACCAGTAGTGATAGCCAGTCTGCATCGTTTCAGCTCCCAGGGAGAGGTTCCGGCTTGGTTATCTGGTCAGTCTGTCTACACCAGCCCAGGTAACTAGGTACTTGCCAGGTGTTTGGTATTAGAAATGATTGAAAACCAATGTCCAGTCGTTTTGAGCCTTTGCATTACGTGTGACTGTGGATAGTCATCTACAGACATCATAGCACGCTGTAGTTCAAGGGAGCCACAGAGGCTGGCTGGTCCACCTCCCCATTCGATGGGTGATGACGGTGAGGCCCAGAGAGGGGAAAGTGGGAGCCTCACTCCACATCTGACACCTTTTCTCTGCTCCAGGCTTCCCCATTTCTTGCCTGTTCCCTGAGGACAATGTGAGGAAGCTGTAATGGTTGATAAATCTAAATGGCACTGGCCAAGAAATTGCAGGTCATTTTTAAAAAGGTTATAAATGTGCCCTTTACAGAAACTTTTGTAATGAGGCAAAGGGGACTTTAAAAAAACATGTCATTTTCCATAAGTTTCCAGAAGGTTCCAGGGTCGTGGAGCAGCTGGTTGCAATCCATTTCCAGGAGATCAGGCAGTTCTCCTCACCACCCTAGTTAGGGGTCCCGGAGGCCACAGCAGCTGATTAGAGTAATGATAGTTCCCCATATTTACATAGTGGTTTTTTCTGTGTAAATCAATAGTTTGTTCCCTTTATTTTTATTTTTTAATTGAGATATAATTGATGTACAACATTATATTATTTTCAAGTGTACAACATAATGATTTGATGTTTGTATATATTGTGAAATGATCCCCACCGTCAGTCTGGTTAACGTCCGTCACCAACATAGTGTTACATAGTTTATACACAGCTGTCAGAACCACTAGGTCGTGGCAGAAACTTCATTCTTCAACTTCCTAGTGCGAAAAATGTGCTCATGATGAAGTTTTAAAAAATAATGTTTAGACCCTATTGAACAAATGGAAATTTGGCAAATAGAGATTTTTTTTCGGGGGCGGGGGTACCAGAATTATATATATATGTATAGTCTTTCTAAGTTCATTCATTCATTTATTCACTCTTGCATTTCATCATTCATTCCACCTATATAGTTTTTTAAAATTAATTGCTAACATTAAAATTTGGGGGGAGTTCAAATGCAAACATCTGGATCTCTGGCACACACACACACCAGGCCCTGTTTTAGACACAGGAATACGGTGCAGACAGAGCAGACAAAGTCTCTATACTCCAGGCGCAAAGAGTCAGATCCGGAGACAGACGACAAGCAAATACACTGACCAGCAGGAAGGTTCAACTAAGAGTGAGTGCCGTGAGCAATCAAAGCAGTCGGGAGACGGAGCACGTGGTGGTGACGAGGGGCCATCGGAAAGGCCTCTCAGAGGAGAGGGCTGTCATTGGGCTGAGGCTGGAGTGACAGAATGGGTTATGCAGCAGGCGAGGAGAGCATTTCCAGCAGTGGGGACCGCAGGCAAGACCTGCAGCGGAAGTGAGCTCGGTGTCAGAGACAGAGACAGATGGACCAGTCCGATGACTGGAGGGGACCACCTCTCTCTGTGCAACGTCCGGTCAGTGGGACACCGGGGAGGTATTTTCCTACACAAGCTCGAGGAGAAGGGTTTGCCTTTACTGACACAACGAATAAGGGATAGGGAAGGGGCAGCAGAGGGGAGTCTGGCAGGAAAGCTGAAGAGGAGACATGAAAGGTTTTATTGACTATCTTTTTGAGTGCTGGTCCTCCTGTCTCCCTCCCTCTCTCTCACCAAACTGAGCCAATGAAACATTAAATATGGACGAGAAATTATTCCTGAAGAGCTGATTTATAATTGCGGTGATGTAGCAAAACGCCCTCTCTCTTGTTTTATTTTTTACGGCTGGGAGATGTTTTGAAGTCCCGGAATGCGCCGTGTTATCGCTTGGCTTGCTGTCTTGTCTGAGCAGATGTTTAGTCCTTATGAGAGTTTATCTGGTGAAAACCAGGATGACCATATAACTAGGAGATCGCAGGCCACCTTATTTTTGGGGAAATAGCTAGAGCGTCTTATTCCCCAAAGGAGATTTCCTTGTTCCATTGACATTATAGAGCTACGGATTGTTTACTACTTAGGTTGTAAAAGGGAATCTGTGTGTTGACTTTAGTTCTTTGGCATGTCTTGCTGGCATCACAGTGTTTTAATTAAAGAAACTTAATTGCTAACATTAAAATTTGGGGAGATTTCAAATTTGAAACATCTGAATTTCTGACTTTGCTATAAAAATGGCGGCCCTGACAGCACTGGGTGGATCTTCCTACAGAGCCACAGCGATTTGCCCTGGAGAGCAGCTTCTTTCTTTAGGTAGGACACACACTTTCCAACTGGCCACAGCTCCACTCCGCAGAGTGCAACTTGGGGTGACACGAGTTGTTTGTTTCCAGCATCTGTTTTGCTTAGCCTCTGCCTTCCAGGCTGGTAACCATCATGAACATCATCCGGACCTCTATCCAGAGAACTCCTCATGGCCTCTGGCCCCTGTGGATATTTCAGTTTGCAACCCCTCCATTCCTTATTTCCAGTCTGTAGGATTAACTCAGTGTTGCTAGTTACCAGCCATCTGGGGCAACTGAGTGGGTGTTTTACTGTGTCTGCAGTGAGTGACATGGACTAGCAGGCTCCCCTCGGATCCCAAGCTGCTCTTCTCATCACTGACGCTGCGGACTCTGGCTAGCTTGCGGGGTGCATCTTTCCATGTGAACGAGACGGCATCTCTTTACTCATCTTGAGCGTTTCTGCCCAAGATGAACTGTAGCCATTTGTAAATGGAGAGGATAAGAAAGGATTTATTATCCACAGGGCTTATTTTATGAAGATGAGGATTCTGAAGATACAACATCTGTTCTTTGTACAACAGATGTTATTTCCTCTTCCAATTTTTTTCCTCAGATGAATTGAATAAGTCAATGGTATTTTCCCCTCTTCAAAATGAATATCCTAGATTTTAGGGAAAAAAAGCATAGTGGAAATGAAAACGAGTATTTTGGATGTTTACCTTTCAGATTCTCAGTGTTGTATTACTAGAATGGACCATTCCCACGGGGCATGCGCGGGAGTCGTGTCTCTGCGCTGTGCACGGTCAGGTGGCTGGAGCCCTACCTGTCCTTAGGCCAGGTTAGAGAACAGCATTGTACTGGGCTTACATGTGGACTCATGTACTTAACACTTTTGAAAAGATGGCCCCACAGCTGCAAACTGAAGAATGGAGCCAGTGATCTGGACATGTCTAGATGTTTGCACCCTGTAGACGGAAGTTCAGCTATGAGATGGAATGCTTCCATTTTCATCTGAAAATTTAGTATGGACATCACCTATGGTCATTTTAATTGTGAAAGAAAAGTCCTAACATGCTTTTTAAAGGAATACTGGTCCAAACATTCAAATAGAACAGAAAGATAATGAAACAATAATCTTCTTCTTCCTCCTCATACCGAGTTCCTCAATTTCCTCACCCCAAAAATACCATTATCAGTTTCCAGGGTATCCGTGCAAACACCTCTCCCTCTCCATTTCTCTGCTTCTCTCCCTCCCTGCCCGCTGAACAACTGTATTTTACACAAATAGTTCATAGTACACACCTTTTTTTCTCACCTTGGTTTTTTTAACTTAACAGCATAACTTAGAGAACATCCTATATCGTAGCCTCACCATTTGCCCCAGTCCAGGCCAGTCCCACACGTAGATGTTCTGTATTGGTTTAGCCAGCCCTCTGTGGGTGAGGGTTTAGGTGGTTTGCAGGCTTTTCATACTATTAAAAAAATCAGCAAGAAATACTGTGTGCACAGGTCTTTGATCACACACGCGAGTGTATCCTGGAATAAATTCCTCCGAGTGGAATTATGAGATCTAAGGGAAAGTGCACCTAAAATTTGGGTGGGTCCTGCCACATCGCCCTCCAGAAAGGCTATGCTGATCTGAATCCCACCGAAAAAGGGTAGAGCTTGCCGACTTAGTGTGTCTACTTTTACTTGCCAGTCTGAGCTGTGAGCTGTGATAGGCTAGCTCATTGTAGTTTTAACAGGCTTTTAAAAATTATGAGCAAGGTTGTACGTCTTTGCATATATTTAAAAATAATTTGCATTTATTTTTCTTTGAACTGTCTTTTTATGTCCTTTGCCCCAGTACTCTGTTGGTTTAAATTTTCTTAATAATAGGAGTTTTATTAATATCATAAATTTGTTACATTTCTTTAAAAAGAAATCAGCATATTTCTGCCCTATGCGTTATCTACATATCGTTCCCTGGTTTGATTTAGCTTGATTTATTTTTCTGTACAGAAATTTAAGAAACTTATGTAGTCAAATTTATAACCTGATTTCCTCAGAAGTTTTTATATTTTATTTTATTACGTGTAAACTTTGATCCATCTGGAAATTGCTGTGGTATAAACAGTGAGATGGGGATCTTGATTCTTCGTAGATGGTTAATGGGTTCTAATACCTTTTGTTGAATACCGTTTCTCCTCTAATTTAAAATACCACCTTGATCATAAACTCAGATTTCCCTTGTGCTTGGGAAGGTTCATGGGTTTTGCCCGCTGACCTGTCTGTTCACATGTGGGACCAGGTTGTCTCTGTTCCCGGCTCTGAGATGCATCCTAATAGCTGCTCTTGCTACTCCCCTCACTGTCCTTGCTGTTTCCTCCCCAGATTTTGTTGGTTATTCTTGATTATTTATTTTTCTATGCAAGCTCCATAATCAGCTTTCTCTCACACATAAAACTCTCAGCATTCTTATGACAAATTTCCCGATAGTTGTATATTACCTAAAAGATAGTTGATATTTTTATGATTTTGCATTTTCTTTTCCAGGAATAGGTTAAGCCCTTCATTTATTCAAGGATCCTATTCCATGCCTCAGTATTATTTCATTGTTTTCTTGTTGAGAATTGGGTACAGTTCTTACTCTTTTCTTCTTTAATGTCTTCTCTATCTTGGCCACATTTATAAATGAGAACTTTTCTCCTGTTACTTTTTAGCATTGCGGTTTAAATACAGGGAAGTGACTGACATTTGCATGTTAAATCTGTGTCAGCCTCTTTACTAGATTCTTTCGTTGTTTGTCACAGTTTTTCGTTTAGCAAATTCTTTTCTTGTTGGTAATAGTTGTTCATTTTGATTATCAGGCATACATCATTTGAAAATAATGATCACATTATCTCCTCTTTAAAAATTTTTGTTACTATGAATAACACAAAGATTACTTTATTAAGTTTGACTTTTCTGTGATCTGGCAGACATCTGGGGCCGTTGATGATTATTGAGTCATCTGGACTGTTATTTCCACTTCTGGGAACTAATGGTGGAGAACGAAGCCCAGGGAAGCTTCGTTAGGAGAACGGCTGAGTCTGTGGTGGGGCAGCCCCTCCAGGGCCTGCTCCCTGAGCTCCATTAGGAAGGCGAGAGGGCAGTAAATAAATGAAGCAATTCATATGGCCTGAAGTGGGAAGAGCAGAAGAGACAATAATATATCTGCACAAAATTATGTCTGCTCAAAGAACAAGGATCAGAAAGGAAGTTCTGAAAAGATTTTTAGTATGGAGGCAGCAGAGACAATGGAAAGATCGGGACCAAACCTAGAAATTCTTATATATGAGCATCGCGTCTGAAACCGGCCGGCTGGGTGGTTTCCGAGGAAGCATCTTAGTCCTTGTCTTTACAAATAGGCCACAGTTGTCTTGTAGATTATCGTTAGAATGAAATGAGGAAGGGTTGGTAAAGGCACTCACACAGTGTCTGGCACAATATTGGGATTGGTTTCCTCCTCTTTTTAAGTTGTTCCTACCTAGGGGCCTGCCCAGGGGCGCAGTGGTTAAGTTTGCACCTTCCACTTCTCAGTGGCCCAGGGTTCTCGGGTTCAGATCCCGGGTGTGGACATGGCACCACTTGGCAAGCCATGCTGTGGTAGGCATCCCACGCATAAACTAGAGGAAGATGGGCACGGATGTTAGCTCAGGGCCAGGCTTCCTCAACAAAAAAGGAGGATTGGCAGTAGTTAGCTCAGGGCTAATCTTCCTCAAAAAAAAAAAAGTTGTTCCTACCTGATTTCTTTCTCTTGTCTGATTGCATTGGTATCTCTTCTAGCACAATATTCAGGAATGATGGATAATGGGGGTGCTTGTCTTTTCCTGACAATAATGGGCCTGCTTCTAGTGGGGCACCACAAGGCAGGGTGGCTTTTGTTTTCCTTGGTTAAAAAGTATCTCTCGAGTCCTATTTATCATATTTTATCCTGTTAAGGCAATATTTCTAAATTTTTAGTTTGTTAAGAGTTTTTTCTTAACCAGGAGTGGGGATTGAATTTATTCATATGCCTTTTAATACCCTCTGTGGTCGCTGTGATCTTCACTCTCCCCCAGATCACGATGTAGATGGTAAGTAGTTCTTTGTCTTTACCTCTTTCCTTCCTGAGGCTGATTTAACATTTTTATTCTTTTTTCCCCCCAAGGGTTTGAGGTCTTGGCTTCTGCTTCCCATTACTGGCCGTTGGAAAATGTGGAGGGGATCCATGAGCTTCAGGATACAACTGGAGGTAGACATGTGTGGTGACGATGACTGAGGCAGAGGAGTGGGTGGCTCTGGGGCATCAGGGGCCACCAGGAGAGACAGATGTGAACAGCATCTGCTCTGAAGCCAGGACGATGGGGACTAACAAACATTTGTGTAGCTGCCCTCCAGTCATTGTTGTTGTGAAGTATTTTACAAGAACTTTTATATATTTCTATGATTGAAGGACAGAATTTAGAATTCAAAATATTATTAAAATGCGCATTTTGCCCAGCAACCTTAAAACAGAAGCAGCTGTTTTAAGCTTAAACTGTAGGTGATGGATCTATCTGCGTACGAGTCCAGATGTATGTTTTCTAATTAGGCAAAACTGACATAATCTAC
The DNA here is from genome assembly GCF_021613505.1 of Equus quagga. Taxonomy (NCBI): domain Eukaryota; kingdom Metazoa; phylum Chordata; class Mammalia; order Perissodactyla; family Equidae; genus Equus; species Equus quagga. Next base: position 65,171,082 of record NC_060281.1, on the reverse strand, counting down.
ATGCCTGTCCAAACAGGGCCCTTTTGAAGCCAGTGCCAAAGGTTGTGGCAACTGAGACTAACCCACATGTTCAGGGGTCGCACGTCACTCAGGAATAGTACCCCAGCTGCCAGTCAGCTTCCCTGCTCATCACGGCAGCGCCCCTTTGAAAAGACCAAACATCACCTCAGATGCTTCCCATGGTCCCCAATTCCATGAAACTAGAGTCCCTAACTGACTCAGTTCTGACATTTGCCAGAAGGAGTTTAACCCTCAGCTTTCCCTGAACACTTCTTTTCCATTCTAATAAGAACCTTCTTAAAAGTATTAATTTCGAGTGATGGCGATGCTTTAACATTTTATTTCCTTTTTGCTCTGAGTTATGTCAAGCGGCTGATGTATACAGTGAGGGGTTTCCCGCACAGCCGTCCCAGCACACGCTCAAACCGTGTCTGTAGCGGTATCTGTGGGACGAAGTCCTTTAGAAACCCTGCATGTTGCTGATCACTCTGCTTCCCACACCAGCACCCTGGCATTTTCCTTATTCTTGTGACTTCATGTGCGGCCATAAATTGCCACTTCAGATTCTAGAACGTTTCCCTTAAAATCTGCAAAATGAGAAGCATTACAGCTGGTCTGTGCTGCTGGGGGCCTTAGAGGGGCTTCCCCGGGGGTGCTGTCTGGTGTGCAATGCCCTTCTCCCTCTGTCAGCGTCACCTCCTGCTCGCCTGCGTAGCTGGTGGTGACGGTGACCACAATTGAAAACCGTCTTAAAGCTCCACATTTTCTCCAAACAGTCAGCCCTGCAGGGAGGAACAACATCCCTGTGGAAGCTGATTATAGGCCCAGCTCGGGTTACAGTGAACTGCCTCTCCTGGTTATAATCTAGCTTTCTTTTCTCAGGGCCTTTATTTTAAAGCCTTGGAAAGGGGATCATTCCACCAAGTGGAAATACATTTCAAAATAGTTCATTGTTTAGGGCACAGACACTAACATTTTAGGAGTTCTTTTAAACGAGAGGATGAATAACCATCACTGGATTTCTCTCCTCACGCCCTCAATTCAACTCATGGTTGTGATTAAACCAGTGACATGCTGGTTGAGGATCTTTACTGATGAAAAATTCTTCTTATAAGATGATATAATTACTCAGATACAATTACATTGTGGTCGAATTTTGTTCTCCCAATGTACTCATTTCCCAGAAAACTCTAACTATATTAACTTTTGTCCCAAACACCCGAACAGTAGAGGTTTCACTGCTCTTTTCTGTTGGATCCACGCTTTATGGTATAATGCTATGCTGGTCTATTTCAATTCGATTACAGCCTTCTTAAGAAAAAAAAGAGGATCGACTCCATGAGCACATGCTGCTGCTGGAGACAGTGGAGCAGCTCTGGGAGTTGTTTCGTGGATGTGCAGCTGTGTTATTTGTTGCTGAATTCTCTGTCGTTTCGTCCATTTGTTATCATATCATGGAGTTGTTTTCACGCTGTGTTTCTGTGTCATCAGTTCTCGTGACATCACAACCATTAATCCTTTTGTTAAGGCTATTTTATGGCCAAGTTCAATTTCATATCTCTCAACTAAGTATCTGGAGGGGAGCTGGAGCCAGCAAATTGGAACTGACGTGTGTGGCCAAATTCAAATCACGCCCTAGCTTGGAGACTGAACGGGGCCACTGGAGTTGACCATGAGGTTGACTGAGGGGATGGAGGTCGGAGGGAGGTGAGGTCAGAAGAGAAAATCCGAGATGCTCATTGGATGAGAGGAACGCTTCTTGCTGCATGTTGAGTTGAGAGATATGTTGGTTCCATTTGTTTTGTGTCACTCATTTGTTGTGCTTTTTCTTTTGTCGTTCCACCCAGCGTTGCGAACCCACAACCTCACTGTGCTTCCTTCCCATAATTCTACCTTTGTGTATACCAATGACTCTGCCTACTCAAATTTCTCTGCGACTGTAGGTGAGCACTTGTGTGTTTCTGTTCTGTGTTCTGTCGAGTTGGGATCTACAATGAATTTAAAGGCCAGTTCACTTTGTTCTTCCATAAATTCACTCATCTTGGCTAGAAAATGAGCAGATGTGCAAGAAAACCGCGAAGATCCAGGGTATTGAAATAACTACTTCGAGTTAGGTCTGAGGAAGTGTCACTGAGGCCAGTATGTTAGGGGGTGCAAATGAGCTTTCACGCCACCAGGATCTTCCAAACGAGCTGCTTCTTTCCAGAACAAAACACACAGAAGATGAGACATTTTCTAAAAATAGAAATTGTTTGAATTTTTAAATGGATTATATTCTTCAGGAGAGGAAAAGCATGCCCTTTGAATGGAAAGTTAAAGTTGATTTAAAAATACCTCATCAAAAATTTGATCTCTTACAAATATTAAAATCAGCGTTTCTTCTGTAGCTGGAATTTTTTGGTAATCATTAGAAGCTGTTTTATAAAACACACACTCACAAGAGTCATGGTTAAATTATTATCTTATTTAATAACCCCCAGAGCCCATATGGTTCCTATTTTCCCTACGTGGCTCAAAGCAAAAGGGACGGTAGCGATTGTGGCTGCTATCAGAGCAGCACAGAGAGTCATTTCAGATCACTTAGGTGACATTCCTTGATCTTCTTTCAACACAGAACCTGATTGCTTCAACTGTGAAATGTTTGGCTTCCAAAATTAATTTTTCCAATCAAGCAATCTGGTTTAGGGGTTTATACAGCCTAACTCAATTATGCAACTGCTAGTTGTCCATTTAATTTTGTAATATATGGATTCCCCCAGCAATAAATGAGATAGAAAAAAAGTATGGCGTTTGCAAACAGTGAGGAGGCACACTGGAACCTTCGAGCCGGTTCTCCACATGGCTGTGGTTGCTGGACAACCCGAGCTGGCGTAGTGGTCAGGTCGGAGGACCCCACCAGCTCTTCTGCACACCTTCAGCTGGTGGAAGCCCCAGGCACGTGCCCACACGGCAGAGAAGGTATCTAGGCGACTTTGACCCCAGTTAACAATAAATTCCTAATCACTTTTGGTTTTTATAGTCTCCACTTATCAATTCTGTAAACCATTTACCTCACACTCACACCATCAGGTACATCTGCTATAGGAATAGAACAAAACAAAATGATGACAGAGTGTGTCCCAGCCAGGACTCGCCGCCCTCAGTCTTATCGCTGGCAGGCTCCTCAGGGACGATCTGAAACGTAACTCTGCATTTTCCTCCTAGAGTCTGAAAATAGATTCTTTTAAAATCGTGAGGGACCGGCCCGGTGGCACAGCGGTTAAGTTCGCACGTTCCGCTTCTCAGCGGCCTGGGGTTTGCCAGTTGGGATCCTGGGTGCGGACTTGGCACCGCTTGGCATGCCATGCTGTGGTAGGCGTCCCACATATAAAGTAGAGGAAGATGGGCACGAATGTTAGCTCAGGGCCAGGCTTCCTCAGCAAAAAAGAGGAGGATTGGCAATAGTCAGCTCAGGGCTAATCTTCCTCAAAAAAAAAAAAAAAAAAAATCATGGGTCCCCATGTCTAGGATTTGGGGCTTTCAATTAGGACTCAAAAGGAGAGGGAGTTCAGCTGTAGTTTATGTTCAAACTTGTATCCAGCTGTTTTGCTGGAAAGTTCAGTGTGAAGATGGCAGTGGGGAGGCCTCATGGAGCACGGAGACGGAATTAAAGCTTAGGACAGTAAGGGATTATAATCACATCGCTGCTGGTAACTCAACTGTTGGTAAATATAATAATTATGTTATCATTATAGTATTCTTTGTATTATACAGTAATATAATACTAATTAATGATAAAATAATAATATGATAAAATATTAATTTAATATTTAACATTCACAACTTATACATTGCTTATAATTTAGTTAATAATTAAATATCAAATATAAATGTATTGTAAATATCAATAATACAGTGTATTTATATATAAGTTTGTAAGTCTGACACGTCTTTAGACTTTTAATCTCATAAGATTATTAACACACGATGCTGTCATTCTTCGTCCTCAGATATCGTAGAAGGAAAGGTCAACAAGGGCATTTACTTCAAAGAAGAGAAAGGAGTCACACTGCTGTATTACAGCCGGTACAACGCCTCCTGCCTCAGCAACCCCGCCCAGTGCGGCCCTGAGGGTGAGTGCGCGCCCGCTGGGGTTCTTTCCAATGCGTTTCGCTGGCACCTGCTCCTCCCGCCCTGGCGGATGTGAATGTGAAGTTCTGCTCAGGTGCAGAATGCTTGTAAATGCCACCCATGGGTCTGAGGGCAGGCAAGAGATGGGATGCAGGCACCCAGCACCCTAACAGGAGACTTGCTCTGGAGACTAAGAATTAAAACACTGTCTTTGAGATCAAAATATTTAATCTCGTAAAGCAAAGTAAAAAAAAAACCTCCCTAAAAAACCGACACAGTGCTGTCACGTGGGACGTGGCCGGGGCTGTGGCGTGTGTGGGAAGTGAATTGATGGTGTGGCTCCTGCGCTGTTATTTCTGGCCGCGGGGTGTGGACGACGGGTCTGGGCAGGGCAGGCCTTTTAAGGCTGGCGCCACGGCTTTGCTTCCTTCGCGGCCCTTGAGCCTGGGGGTCGGTGGAGAGAGCTGCCCTGGCAAGTGCTTTCCTCCTGTGCTTGGAATAAAACCATGGATGCAACAAATACATGCAAGAGACGAGTTAGGAATCTATTCCTTTTTTTTTTTTGCTGTGGAAAGTAACTTGCGCTCTAGTATCTGAACTTCAAACCGTGGACATCTGAGCCACATTTCAAAACTTTCTGGGAAATTGTACTCTGCTGTCCAAATCGGCCTCAAGCCTTCCAGTTCCATTATTGTAAGCAAAATTAAAAATTTTATTTCTAGGAAAAATAAAGTTTAATGTAAGCCTTTCTGAAAGCTCAAAGGGGTTTTGGACATCCTTCAAAACATCATGGTGATGAATTCATTGTACACGACTCTGGGACTCAGGGACTAAATCCCAAAAAAATAAATAAAAGTTTTGCAAGCCGAAAACATGTGGGAGGGTACGTTTTGGACTTTGCGGAACCCAGAATTTTAAGAAATGGTTTTGAGGTCCAAAACCACGGCCAGGTTTATAAATCCGTCGTTTGAGCTGTTCCCGAGTTCAAGCAGTCCTGTAAACACACCAGACTTGTTTACTCCTCTAAATTAAAAACAATCCCGCCTCAGCGGCAGGGACCGAGGGAACCCGGGGGCAGTGGGGCCCGGGCCTCGCCCTTCCCACCTCGGCTCAGGGAGGCACGGGAGTCTCAGCGTGGGTTTCGCTTGAGACTCCGGGGATTGCTTCTCTTCCGAGGAAAGGTGTCTCCACAGTTTGGCTACGGACTGAAGTGTATTTCATGTGGGATACGAATGGCGAAGGTCTCAGAGATGCCAAGGATTGGGGACTGTCCTGGATCACCAGCCTTTGGGGGTGACAGTGATGAGCCCAGTGGGGAAGCATGGCTATTGGAAATCAGAGCTATCAGAAAGTTCTACCTGAACTCAGAGATCACAGCCTGGAGCCTCTGTGCTGCCTGGGCCTGCGGCTGTGCTTGGTTTGGCAGGCATCGAGTTAAAAATTTTCAATTAGCTACCAACATAGAAAAAATAGAAACGTTTCCCATATAGGTAAGGATTTCTGGATTCTCTCGAGAAATCCGCCCCACCCCCCCATTGGGCGGAACAACAGTGGTGACCCCATCATAATGGACATTGACCCTTCGGGCCAGCATGGCCTTCTCCACCCTTTCAATCTAGAGCCAGTGGGACACAAGGCACTTTAACAGCTTGGGATCCCGGGTCAGACGGCCAGCATTCCAGTCCTTTCTATGGTGACCTTGGCCACTGCTTAAGCTCTGAGTCCACGTTCCTTATCTGTAACATGGGTCAATAAAAGTGCCTTCCTCGTGCAGTTGTTGTGAAAACTAGAAGAACTAATGTATTCCTGGCACGGGTTGGCCCCGCTATTGAGAGGCCACGTGGGTTGATAACCCCTGTGTGTGTCTCCACACTTCTCTTCTCTCACTGGGATATTGTCCTAAGGAGAATACCAGTTTGCCCGCTTTGAGACTGACCCTCTGACAGGGGCTGACCTGGTTGGACTAATCGTGATAATGACCCTCAATTGTTAAGGGCTTACTAGATGACAATTGCTATCTAATCCCATTACGTGGATTAACTCACATCATTCTCAGAAAAAACAAGACCGACAGCAGCTTAGGGCGGTAGAAAGAGCTGTGAACTTTGGCTTCATGGGAAGGTCTGTCCAGCATTTTCCAAATTAACATCTATGTCACACATGAAGGATGTGAGATGATTTCAGGGGCATGTGGAACAATTACAAAATTAATGGTTCTGTTTTTATTTTAACACAAATAGCTCATCACAAATGTGTTTTCATAGATATTATTTAGGACAGGACTTCAGTAAGTGGTAAGCTTTAAAAATGGGTTGACTTAAAGGCAGTGTTTCGTAATAATAATATAGGTGGTATTTATATACGATGAAAATTGTGAGGGATTAAAATGCAGGAAACATTGAATTATCCTTCTTAGACACATTGATCTCCTCTACATTTTTTTTTTAGTGGTGATGGTGGACACAAACTTATAACCCATTATTAAAAAAATAAAACCAACATTTGAATAAAGAGAGAGATGCTCCCCACCCCCAGTCCAAAAGATCAACTGTTTTCATATTTCTTAGCTCCAAATTCTCTTGTGGTCTCTGTTCATATTTTCAGCTGATTTTTTTTTTAAAGATTGGCACCTGAGCTAACTGTTGCCAATCTTATTTTTTTCCCCCCCTGCTTTTTCTCCCCCAATCCCCTCAGCACATAGTGGTATATTTTAGTTGTCAGTCTTCCTAGTTGTGGCATGTGGGACCCTGCCTCAGCGTGGTCTGATGAGCGGTGCCGTGTCCACGCCCAGGATCCAAACCGGTGAAACTCTGGGGCGCTGAAGGTGGAGCGTGCGAACTGAAACACTCGGCCACGGGACCAGCCCCTCAGCTGATTTTTTAAAGAAAGAAATGTTTTAGGAGACAAAGTTGGACTTTGAGCTTTTCAAAAAGGAATAAAACATCTGAGCAATAGCTGTCTCCCTCTCAGTTCTCAGATAGAAAATGGAATCTTCTTCCTCTGCCAGACCACCCACTCCCAGCTCTTCCGCTGCCGTCTTTCCTTGCCCAGAGCTTTTCTCCACCTGCTTTTCCACCTTCCTTCATTTCCGTGAGCTGACTGTGGTTCTTGCCTTTTGGCAAATGGTTCCTTCTGGGGAAGCGTTCTCATGCACACTGGGTACAAATGCAGGAAGCTTTTGAGTGAAAAAGGCTGTTTGGATGTCTGGCCATTCTTGAACATTAACACAATCAGTGTGCCTTAAATACCAAGATGTCTGTCCCTCAGCTCCCACGACCAGTGAGCACAAAGTGGGGAAACTCAAAGTAGGAAGGACCCCTCCCTGGAAAGTTCTAGCACCTTCTTCACTCACCTTGTAGACCGTGAGGGCTCAGCTCCAGTGTTTCGTTTGCAAGGACGAGCTGCAGACCAGGGGAGTTCCTCTGTCTGCTCTCGAAGCTCCCTGCTCACTCCTCTCTGCACCGGCAGCATCAGTGAAGGCCTGCGGGCATTGCCCGTCTTCCTTACTCAGCCTGTAGCTTCGCGAGGACAGGGACCACTTCTGTCCTGGTCATTGCTGTCGTTTCTGGGATGAAAATCAGCACTATAGATGCTCAATACGTATCTATTGAACCGATCCGTCTATCAAACTATCTTTCTGAAGCTTAAATCCCTTTGACTTCTTCCCCATCAAGAGTTTGATGAGGCACTCACCATTGCTAAAGGGGCCCATTCCATTTTTGCACTCCTTTGACGTTTAGAAAGTTATTTCTGATATTGGACTAAATTCTATTGTGAGTAACTCCCACCCATTACTTCTCATTCTGCTTCGGCTCGTCTTGGGAAGATAGGCTTCCTGTGTCACTCCCGCCTTTACCTTTCCTCCCTCGGTAAATGCGCTTCGTTGTTCCTCTCGTGCGTTGGAACTTCCACTGCCTATAGACTCCGAGAAGGCTCTGCAACAGCAGCTGGAAAATCTCACTGTTCACGTTCTCTTCCTCTCAGCTTTGATACGACTTTTTTACCCTTTGCATTAGGTTACTAAATTCAAAAAGCTGTCAACAAAATGCTAACATATTTGCAGGATTGAGTTTCAGGATAGAAATTTCCAGAGGGGTCTGGCAGATACAGGCTGGGCATGGATCCAGCTGCTGTGTTCTTCCGATCTGGGGTTACGGGGACATTGGAAAGCATGGTGGAGCAGATGGCCTCAGAGAAGTATTCATTCAGCACACTCATTTTACAGATGGGGAAACTGAGGCCCAGAGGAGAGCAAGACATGTCTAGAGATACACAGTGACTTACTGCAGTGTGTCCCAGAGGATCATTTACGCACCGTGGGCAGCAGAGTCAGCTACAGAGATCACTGAAAACAGAAGTTCACGGGCTCCACCCCAGGACCTACTGACTCCAGATCTCCACGGGCGAGGCTGGGAATCTGTTTTTTTGGCAAGGCCTTCCAGGTGGTCCTCACGGACCGCATCTCAAAACTGGCCAGGGCTGACTCTGTCCCACAAATGGGTTTTGTTTGGGGGCGTTACGTTGGTTCTCTCAGTTTTTGTCCTTTCACCAGCTTTCTAACTTGTTTCAGTGGGATGAGTGGATCCAAACATCCTAGCTCACTACGTTTCCAGAAACAGAGCCTCTTATAGTATTTAAAGGGTCTTTTTCAAAGTTAATATCCAATTCATATGAGAAAATATCATCCCCCAAAATCTACACTTCTGACTTTTCTTAATAAAAAGGGAACCCAGCAATATTGCCTGCCCACAGGCAGCAGTTGGTTAGAGCCGAGGGGTGACTTCCCTTTGGAAAGGTCTGATAGTCGCCTTTCCACAGTCTCCACCACTCTCTAGTGCCTCGCCTGCAGAGACTGAAGGCCAGTTGCCAGTCACCGTGATGGCTTGCATTGTCCTCTCTTAAAGAGCAGTGAGAAGAGAAGCAGGAGCCATTTCTCATCCGCGTGTCTTCTATCAGATGGGGCAATGACAGACAGTCCTGCTGCCCGGTATTTCAGGAGGAGGTAGGCGAGAGCCTTTTTGGGGGTGGGTGGAAATGAGTATTTGATATACAAAAGGCTTGATCTGCGAGAGGGTGTGTGAGTGCACGTTCCCTGCCTTCATGAAGCCGCGTGGCTGTGTCACTCAGGACACGGTCTTCCTGGCCGGATGCCCTCTGAGTGCACTGCCTCTGTGGTCACACTGAAGTCTAGATACACTACCCCGTGTGTCTCTCCCACGCGTTTCATACATCACACGTCTCCTACCATTTCCCACAGATATGGCTGAAGACGGAAATCCTCATCGCCCACCAGGGTCTTTTCTGTTACCCAGATTCTCCATCACTGTGACTTTCGGTTCTTCTTCCCTCCATATTTCGCTCTTTGCTGTATTGTTTCTCCCACCTAATGTGATTGTCACTTCCTCATCTTCTAATCATGGAGCTGGAAAAAACAGTCTAAGGATTGTTTTTTAATGTTGAAGCTTCACCATCTCCACAGCTCGTCTTTGTCAAGTCGAAACCAGATGTTGTTAGAGAAGGCAATTGGCTCTGGGCCATGGAGTTGATACCTTTTAACTTTTCTACTTTAAGAGTAAGGTCTACTTTCTTGACAGTCGACCCTACATAGCCCAGCTTTGTGCTCCTCAATTGTTACGTGATTTTTGGGATGAATAAGAAAGTCTTTTGAGCCGTTCTCCTCATGTTTTTCAGCTCCTGGCTCTGCACAGTTTGACAACAGATGATAGTAGATCGCTTGGAAATTGTACCAAGGAAGCTTGTATGGCCAGACATAATTCTGTCCTCACTGTCCTAATGTGAGGACATTAAAATCGCGTGTCAGCCCCTTAACTCAACTTACGCAACACAGACTATCAGACAGCAGTGCAGGATGGTGTTTATGCCAAGGAATAAGTCCAAGGGTGGGTTATTTACTTTAATTGGTTCAGGTTGAGTGATGCAATTATCTAAATTTCCAATAATGGTAGGATGTTTTTTAAGACTAGTGATTCTTAAATTTTACTCATTTTTAAACCCCTTTTATAATTTTTTACCATATACCTTTACTACTTGAACTATTATAATACTCAGTATTTTTCTTTAAATTTTACCCACTTAGATTTAATCGAAAGGGAAACTTTCTGTCACTCCCATGAATCAAAACCAATAATAATTCCCATAAGTAGGAGACACCTGTGTTATCGAATTCTCCCTGGGGATCATTGCCCCCCAAAGGCTAAATTTGAGATGTGGCATTTTTTTGTTAAAATGGGGATGAGCAACTGCAGCTATGTATAAATGGACTTTCTGCTGTCACCATCAGAAGAACTGAGACAATTGAGAAGGGAAGAAGCTTCTTATATATGAGTTGTGTTAGAAAAAGGCACGTCCGTGTGCTAAAATTCTCCTGTAAAAGTGTCCAAGACCACAGGATGAGTTATCGACTCAAAAATTTGTGGGTAGAAACTGACCTATCAGCCAGCACTAGGCTGACACGCAGGAGTAGAGGTTACATTATAGTATCTGACAAAGTCAGAGTTTGGGACCTGAGGCAGCAACCTTGCTGGCTGGCTGCCACTAGGCATCTGGCACCTTTCTCTGTAGGCAGAACGCCTGCGTCTCCCACCCTCGCTTCGCTCCCCACTGAGTTCTTCTGAGGTCGCTTGCCAGGTGGCTGTCCCGCATCGAGGAGGCTCAGCTCAGAGCCTGCATGCTCGCTTCTCGTCTCCTGCCCAGCGCCCTACTGCGTGGAAAACCCCCTCAGAATCCTACAGTTGGGAGATTCCCTTGACATCCTCTACTCATTTTACAAATAAAGAAACCAAGGCCCCAATTCTGGGAAGCCTCTCTTAGCCAAAGCTGGGAGAACGCCTGACTTCCCTGACCGAGACGTCCTGTGCAATTGGCAGTTGAAGCAGCCAGTTCAGATTAGAGGCCTGCCCGACCTAGCTGAGTCTCTTCTTTTCTTTCGAAAAGCCTTTTTACTTAGAGATAATTGTAGATTAGCGTGCAGTTGTGAAAAATAAGACGCAGAGATCCCACGCACCCTTTACCCAGTTTGCAGATGTGACTGAGTCAAGGATCTCGAGCGGGGAGAAAGCTGGATCATCTGTGTGGGGCCAGTGTCATCACGGGGGTCCTTGGCAGGGGGGTAGAAGGGCAGAGTCAGTTGCACACGGAGGAAGGGCTACTGCGAGCCAAAGAGCACAGAGCTTCTAGAAGCCGGAAAAGGGAAGGAGCAGATTCTCCCCAGAGCCTCCTGGGGGGTGCGGCCGCCACACCTTGAGGGAGCCGGTGCCTGCTCCCTTCAGAACCGTGGGAGAGGAGTTTGTGTGGGGGCACCGCCGTCCATCTGGGCGGGGACTCGTCGCGGCTGCCGGGGGAAGCCAACGCTGAGGGGCAGGCCGGGCCTCCCCTCGAACCTCGACCGAGCCAGCGGCCACTGCGCCCGGCCCACGCCCACCACACGTGCCGACTTTTCTGCTTCTCTTTCTCCGGCCTCACCATATCTTGCCACAAAACTGACGTCGAGTCGGTTCCTTGAATCTGAGCATCACCCCATCTCCTTCCCATCGCAGTTCCAAAGTGACTGGCCCCGGGAAGCCTCTCCTGACCTCCAGGGCAGACGGCGCCCTGTCGCTCACTAACGGTCTCCTTCTTATCACAGTGTCGCTGCAGGACTCCTGTGTGACCGCTGCCCTGCCTGATAGTCCCAGTAGCCCAGGGACCTTGGGTCTCTTCACCTTTCTGTCTCCAGACCCTCGCTTATGGACTTTGATGCGTGCTAGCCACTAAGTAAATGTTTGTTGAACGAATGAATGAATGAATGAGGGTGTTGCTATGGACTGAATGTGGTGTCCCCCCCAGACTCCTATTTTGAAACCCTCTCTCTGATGTGATGAGTTTATGTGGGGCCTTTGGGAGGTGGCGAGGATTAGATGAGGTCATGAGGGTGGGGCCCCGTGATGGGAGCGACGTCCTCGTAAGAGGAAGGGACAGGGGCTCTCTCTCTCTGTGTGCACATACCAAGGAAGGCCATGTGAGGACATAACCAGGAGGGGGGTTCTCACCGAGAGCCCGAGCAGGCCGGCGCCCTGACCACAGACTTCCAGGCTGAGAACTGTGAGAAATAAGGGTCGTTGTTCGGGCCACCAGGCTGCTTGTTCCATTACAGCAGCCTGAGCTGACCGGGATGGGTGTTAGCCAAGCCCAAAACTTAGCCCTGAACTGAAACTGATGGCACTGGTTTTGATGCCCTCAGTTTCCCATTCTAGAACCTTCTTGAGCCTGCTCTTTTGACTCGGGGTGATTCTCATGGGAACTTGCTTTCAGCTGGCTGTCGTGGTGGAAAGTTGTGGACAGGCTCGTCTCCTGTTGTCATCACGTTGCGGGTGGACACCTGTCCCACAGAGGCCTAGGGCTACGCCTGGCTGGAACCAGGCAGGTTTGTAAGCAGAAGAGGCTGGAGGGTCTGCTTGTTCTCCCTCCTGGATGCACATAGCCTCCCAGAACCCTCTACCCAGAGCAGGCAGGCAGGAGGGAGGGAGCCACGTGCACCTCCTTGTGGCGGCCTTTGTGGGGACTCAGGATCAGGAAGGGAACTCATCCTCTGGTGATCGCCCAATGACAGCTGAAGAGTTGTAAGCAACAGAAACTCAACTGGGCTTAAGCAAAAAGGGGAACTCCTGGCTGGTGGGCCTGAATGGCTTCAGGTAAGATTGTGTCTGGTTATCTACTGCCGTGCTACAAACACGTCCCAAACTCAGCAACGCACTGCGCAGTTAGTATGATCTTTCACAGCTCTCTGGGCTGGCTGGGCGCAGCTGGGCAGTTCCTGCTGGGGCTCTCGGGCAGCTGCAGTACCAGCTGCCGAGCCTGGAGGCGTCTGAAGGCTCACCTGCGCAGGGTGCCCGAGCACCTTCGGGCACCGCTCGCTCCTCTGGCTGGTTCCTCTCTCCAGCGGCATAGCCTGGCCTTCGTCCACGTTGGCCTGGAGCTCCAAGGGGCAGACAGCAGGGGCGAATGGGCAGTCAGTGACTGCTCCTGCAACTCGGCCAGTGTCGCTTCTGCTCTGTCCTCTTGGTCAGGTCAGGCAGAGGGCAGCTGGAGGAGTGGGCCCTGGGTCTTGATGAAGATGGGCAAGGTCATGGCGTGAAAGTAGACAGGACGGGAGGTGCTGTGACTTCTTTGGAAAATACGGTCTGCCACAAGCTGGGCCCAGGTGCTCAGACGCTGTCATCGGAGCTTTGTATGTCTCCGTTGCTCTGCCTCCATTCTCAAGAAGGCTTTCCAGGTGTGAGAGCAACGGTGGTCCAGAAGCTGCGGGTTGCCATTTTATCAGCTGAGCCTGGCCACCCCTGAACCGTCACTGTGATTCTGGTCGGGCCAGCCTGCGTTAGCCTGGGGTGAGTGGTCGGCCCCACCTAAACTCGAGGGAATGAGAGCGGGGTGGATGGTTCTCCCAAGGAACCTGGGGCTGCTGCTCCCGGGTGAGGGAGGATGGGTGGCTGGGCAGCGACAACACCTGCAGGTCGCCTCCTCTGACTTGCTCCTGCTCTGGTCCACTTTGAATCACAAACATACAGGATGTGGTGCTGAGTCTGTGGCCTGGAAGAGCTGCTGGTCTGCTGGAAAGGTTCCCACCCACCCCTCCAGCTGCCTTCCCACCCACCACAGAGACAGGGAGGACCGTGCATCAACAAGGCTTCCTCGCTGGGCCCAGGTCTTTACAGTGCACTTTTTTCCTCCCTGGAATCCCTGCTGATCTTTTTTGGTCTAGTTCAGTGATGAGCCCTCTCCCAAACAACACTGTCTCAAGGAAAGGGCAGAATAGCACAGGGATTCCAGGTGCAGGCTCCAGAGCCAGGCTGCCTGGGTCAAATCCTGACTCTGTCACCAGCTGTGTGGCCTTGGACAAGTTACTTTACCTCTGTGTGCTTCCGTTTTCTCACCTGTAAAATGGGGAAAATAATGACACCTACCTCATAGGGTTGTTGGGAGGATTAAAAGAGTTAATGCACGTAAAAGTCTTAGACTAGTCAATCTTGCTCATCGTAAGTTCTCACTAAATGCTAGGAATCATGCTTTTGTTTTTTATACAGTGTTCTTTATATAGTAAGGAAATTAATTTCTTAACTGTTAAATGTCTTATAAATATTTTTCTCCTGGATTGTCATTTGTCTTTTCACTTTGTTATGGTAAATTTTCTGCCTTGCAGAATTTTATAATATTTATGCATTCAAATTTATCCATCTTTTCCTGTGACATCTGGATATTTTTCTTTTCTTTTTTTGTCTTGTTGAGAAAAACTTTTCCTCACTTTATTTTTTGGATGAACTAGGATTTAATGCTCATAAGGAGAAAAACTGTCAAATCAATTTGTCAATATTGTGATTATTTTTTTCCTTCAGATTTTTTTCTTCTTTGTATGAATGACCCCAAGAGCATGAAACAAAGTTCCCGCAAATGCTAATATTAGAAGGCTCATTGTGAGTCGTTTAAGACTCTATGAAAATGTCAGCTGACATTTAAATATAAACTATTCCCCAGATGGAAGCAATTATTTTGCAGGTCGAATTAACAAAAATGAAAAGCTTGGCTTATAGGCACCACTGTTTGCCTTCGATCTTCGCTTACCTAACACCAAATTGAAGGTTTTATTTTTATTTTTCTTCCTGAACAGAAAGACGTTTGGCCAAGGCAGGATTGAGTGGAAGGAATTTTTAAACACAAAAGTGTTTGGAAAAATTTGACTTCCATGAATCCCACAGGGAATTCGTTTCATAACAGAAGTTTCACAACGCGCTGTATTGGTTTCCCAGCGAAACTGGTTGTTTCGGAGAGGGGAGAGCACAGCAGGAGGCCGTGGGGCGTATCCAGACCGCACCGCCACGGTGACGGCAGACAGAGGTGGTGGCCATGCTCCGGGCTGTGAGGCCTCCACCGGCCGCCTGGGCAGGGAGCAGGCTGTGTCCTGGGACAGCACAGCCGCACTCTGAGTGTCCTTTTGTTGTGGGGACCCACATCACAGGCCACTTTTGAGGACTTTGCTTTCCTCAGTGGCCCTAAGGACATACCCCTTGTGACCTGGTGTTCTCCCCTGGAGCCTCACAGAGCTCAGGAAAGGTCCAGGCCCCTACCATTTTTTTGAGGTTTCTGTTATGTTAAAAAGAAAAATGGAGAAATTCCAAACCAGGGTTATAAAATTATACTATGTTTTACAGACTAATGTTAATCCTATTAGGGCTTTGAACCCACAAAAGTATGATGTAATGTAATTGTCACAGTTATATTGTCACAAGACATTTGAACAATGTGTAACAAATATGTTGATTCATAAGGCATTACAATAGGATGATTGTAATGGGACACAAGTTTATACTTGATGACAAATGTCCTCTTCTAATTCAGTGACTCTCTAAGACCGTGTCCATAATCTCATTTGAAGATAAGGTCTGAAGGCTCAATTTGGTGCCATTTAAGTAAATAAGGCCGTGGCAAATGGCCCTCCACCTCTTCTCTCCGCCTCCATCGCCGGCCTGTCGGGATCCGCTCTGGGCACCGTCCTCTCCCAGCATCAGCAAAGCTCTCTCTCCACGGAGCCCGGGCCGGGGTGGGAGGGTCAAGGCAGCTGGATTTATTTCCAGCTTTCACACTCAGAGTCCAGGCAGGTTGCTGGCTTAGCGCACACACACGTGTGTGCACCCATTCTCATGTGCACACGCACAGTTTACTCACGTGCAAAGAAAGGGTGAGAGTGACTGGAGTCAGAGAGGCAGAAAGGAGGCAATCAGCTCCAAAGGCGATGAGGGGCAGCCTAAAATCCAGCCGAGGCTCCAGCCAGGTCTGGCCCTTGTCCGTCACAGAGGAGCTGGCCCCAGGCCCACAGGGTGATTGTGGGGTGGGGTCCTCACCCTCCAGAGCTGGCCTTGTTCTCACCCTCCGTCTGCTTCCAGTGACGGAGACACATCAAGCAGCAGGCCAGCTCCATCATCCTGACCTTTGAGCCAGACCGTGTTGTCCGCGTGGAGCAGGACCCTCGCCCCAGTGTGGGGCCGAGCTAGGGACTCACTAAGAACCTGGAAGCCGGGCGTCTTGAAAGAAACTTTAGCTGCCAGGGCCCTGTGCGCCCCACTCTGTTCCTGTCGGAAACGTACAGTTGTAGACATCCAAACCCTCCCAAGTGGGCTTTCCCTTTGCCTAGAAATCCCCACTGGGATTCATCCTCAAGGCATGTGAACTCCTTCTAGTTCTGTTGGAAAATAAAAAGTTGAAGGAAACCTTAAGACCCAGCAGCAAGGACTTGCTTAAAAATGATTGTGGTACCTGTTTAGAATGCGATGCTGTGCAGATATAAAAAATGACGGCAGAAAAGTATATTTATGGCCATCGGAGGAAGTTTATGATATAGTAAGTTTTTAAAAAATGTGGTTTGTAAACCAGTAAGCCTGAGTTAGTTCCTTTCTTTGTAAAATATGCTAATAGAAGAGGTTCTGGCGGGAGCTGCCCTAAGGATGCCTCAGTAGGAGGAATAGAAACAGAACGGTGTGGGTTATTGACGTTCGCGGCTCTGGGGTCCGACTCTGGAGTTTGAATCTAATCTGACTCAGGAGTTTGAATCTAATCTTCATCAGTCACTCATTTAGTGACCTTGGGCAAAGTGGCCTCAGTTTCTTCATCTGCATGATGGGGATGGTAACAGGGTTTTCATACTATTTAAGAGGAGATAATTCATTTGAAACGCCTGGAAAAATGCCTGGTACTTAGTGAGCTCTTAATAAATATTACCTATTATTATTGTCTGTATTTTCTGAGTTGAACATACGTTGTCTCTAGAATGAGAAAAAGAAATTGCTTTTTAAATAAAAAATAAAGAGCAGAGAGAACAGCCTGCTTCTGAGAGGTGAAATCCCTTCTGCTTGTCATTAATAATGACCCAGCACCTTCCTTTTCCTCAGGTGTCACATTTTCCTTTTTCTGGAAGACACAAGGAGAACACTCCAGACCAATCCCTTCTGCTTATGGCGGACAGGTCATTTCCGACGGGTTCAAAATCTGCTCCAGCGGTGGCAAGGGCTCCGTGGAGCTGTACACGCGGGACAATTCCAAGACGTGGGAGGCCACCTTCAGCCCCCCAGGTAAGGGCGCCTCCAGCCCGAGTGTCCGTTGGGGGAGGCGAGGCCCTCCTGATGACGGGAAGCTGATGGACCGAAGGGCGAGACGTTCTCACCGCCCTTCGGTGTCCTGGCACCGAGCACCCTTCTGGAAGGGGCAGCTTGGGAATAGCCTGGAAAGGGCGAGAACAAGATGGCTCAACACGGGGTTAAGAGCCCGGGTGGTGCAACCAGGCGCCTGGGTCCCGACTGACCACAAATGGACTGTGTCAGAGTCCTCTGTGCGCGGAGGCTGCGGGTCTGCATCCGCGCCGTGGCAGCGTCAGTGGCACTCCCCTCACAGTTTGGGGAAGTGAAGTGGACGGTGCTGGCTGTCCCCCCTTCTCCCTCCCCCTTGTCGTCATTGTCCTCCTCTCCTCCCCCTCATCTTTTTTCTCCTCCTTCTTTTTAGTGGTATAGACTTGAAAATGTTTAACATATGATATGAAAAGCCTTTCGGAAAAGAGAGGCTGGAGATTGTGGAGAAGAAGGTGGGGCTGGGGGGGGCGTGTGGAGCCCTGGGCACAGGAGGGGGCTCTGGGCGGGTGGGGAGAGGACGGTGCCTGCGGCTGTGGCTTCCTTAGCAGGTGGGAGCTGAGAGGCCAGCGTGGTTCTGTCTGATGTTCCTACTTTCTCCCGGGTGTAGTGGGGCCGATCGTTCACTGGGGTGAGGTCAGAGGTGTGGGGCAGGAAGCTGGGGGGCTGGCGGAGGTCTGCAGGGGACACCGGAGGAGGCGGAGAGGTGCCTGGGACTCAGAGCATCTTGGGGCAGCACTGAGGGGGCCCTAGTCAGGGTGGGAGACTAAGAAGGGAAGCACAGAGGTGTTGGGGGCAGGACAAAGGCCCACAATGCTTTCCAACAGTAGGAAATGATGTCTTTGACGTATTTAAGGAAAATTCGTTTTCTGGTGGCTGCACATCTCAGTTAAAAAACGTGGACTCTGGAGCCAACAGCCTGGTCCAGATCCCGCCTCTGTACCGTGCTCACGGTGGGAACCCCGGCGCCTTGCCTGCTCTGTGCCTCAGTTTCCTCAGTCATGAGGTGAGGATGGTCACGGTATTACGTGATAGGGTGACCATGAGAGGTAAGTGAGTTAATACACACGAAGAGGCTGGAATGTGGTGCACGGGGAATACTGAATGTCTTTGCCTTCTCTGGGCACTGTGTACACAGACCAAACTTGCACCTCCACCTCAGTAAACGTGGGAAATTCAGTGAGTTTACAGTTTGAGGGAGTCCTGCATATTTGCCTTCTCTGGTCCCCGAGGCCGGAACTAATCTCTGCTCCCCCGTCCCCTGAACTGCCGTACCTTGTTCATGGTCTTCTCGTGTTCTGCCTGCTCTCTTTTTTTTTTAAAGATTTTATTTTTTTCCTTTTTCTCCCCAAAGTCCTCCGGTACATACTTGTATATTCTTCGTTGTGGGTCCTTCTAGTTGTAGCATGTGGGACGCTGCCTCAGCGTGGTTTGATGAGCGGTGCTGTGTCCACGCCCAGGATTCGAACCAACGAAACACTGGGCCGCCTGCAGCAGAGCACGTGAACTTAACCACTCGGCCACGGGGACAGCCCCTGCCTGCTCTCTTTCTTATGTGCAAGTCTTCTCTCCATGCTCCTTGGGCCAACACAACCTCAGGCACCTTGCAGGTTTCCTGAACATGTTTGAAGTTCAAGTCAGCTGAACTTGGCCTGTTTTTCTACCCAGGGAAATGGGGGGCATTCTAGACATTTCTGCCTGGCAATGTGCTCTTTATTTGTTCATTGAAGGGATCTGTTATTCATGCTTTAAACTCAAGGGACCTATTTGGGATCTGAGTGGTCTCCAGAGACTCAAAATTAGAGAGTTGCACAACCCTGAGCGAGAAGCCTGATGTAATTGCTGGTGATCTCAGATGACTGCCCAGCTCGAGGTGATATGTGTCCAGAAGGGCTGCCAGTTCCTTCCTGCAGCAAGGCCATCAGGATGTCTTAACAAGACACTTGAAAAAAAAGTGGGGTCCTTTGTGGGACAAGCTGCCATGAAAGTCGGATGAACATTCTTCTCGTTGGCAGACACAGTTCTTATGCCGGAGAGACGAGTGACTGCCAGAGCTCATTGATGGAGGCTCCCGAACGAGGCAGGAGAGCCGTCTTGCCTCCCTAGTGCCGCCATGTTGGTTAATGCCACAGGCGCTGCGTCAGAGTATAGGTTGATGCTGGTGTCCTGTGGGCTGAGTCAGGCCCTCAGAGAGGTTTTACTGACCTTCACTGTGATGGCCTAGGCAGGACTTAAAAAAAACACTTTGGAACAAGTTATGACCATTTGTTATTATTTTATTTTAATTGAACACAGCAAAGAGTCTAATTTAAAATAACCAAGGGTCTCCTTGAGCTGCTTCTGGAATTTTGGGGATGCAGGTAATTTCTCTCCTGTGCTCCAGAGGACAGAAGAAAGTCAGATCTATACGATGACCTGTATTAGGACCCACCAAAGTTAACAGTGACCAGTCATCTTAAGAAAGAGGGATGTGCTTAAAAACTGGAAAAAATGCATGAGGAGCTCATTCACACAGCACTCAGATTGGTGACCTTTGCTCTTTCCCAGGCCCCTACTGGACTCATGTCCTGTTCACGTGGAAGTCCAAGGAGGGTCTGAAAGTCTATGTCAATGGGACCCTGAGCACCTCGGACCCAAGGGGCAAAGTGTCACACGCCTATGGGGAGCCCAACGTCAACCTCGTGATAGGGTCCGAGCAGGACCGGACCAAGCGCTACGAGAACGGAGCTTTCGACGAGTTCATCATCTGGGAACGGGCCCTGACTCCGGAGGAGATCGCGATGTACTTCACGGCGGCCATCGGTCAGTGAGAGGGCGAGGGCTGTGGGCCGGGTGTGACGCCTGCTTCTAGGTGGCACTTTCGTATCCACCTCCCCTTCCCAGCTCTCCTCTTCTCCCCACTCCCCTGAGACAGCAGTCAGCGCTGCAGCCTGAGATCTGATCTCGTGAACCTTAGAAATGCATTTCCTCGAACGCCTGTTCCCTAAGATGGAGGGATCGACAGCTCAGCAGAGACAGTGATTAATATTCTCCTGCTGGTCCTCAGGGAGTTTTCGACGTGGGTGTGACGGGTGATCATTTGAGAAGCAAATATCCCAGATCCATTAGTGCATTTCATCAACAAGTGTTTACCACGTGCCCCGAGGATGCCCCTTCCTGCTCAGCACAGAGCAGTTGTTCAGATCAGGGACCTGTGGAACCTGGGTTCAAATCTTCATTCAGCCACGATGAGCCGTGGGACTGGGGAAGTCAGTTTTTTTTATTGAGGTAAAATTTGTACAACATAAACTTAACCATTTTAAGGTGTACACTTCGGTGATACTTAGTGTGTCCATAGTGCTGGGCAACCATCACCTCCAGTTTCAAAACATTCTCATCACCCCAAAAGGACACAGCGCCCACGAGCAGTCACCCCCATCCCTGCCTCGCCAGCCCCCCATGATTTACTTTCTGTCTTCCTGGATTGACCTGTCTGGATGGTCCATATAAATGGAATCCGATAATACTGAGAGCCTTTGTGTCTTAATCTCTCCAAGTCACAGTTTTCTCCTCTGTAAAATGGATGAGACTCACACTGCCCCGTCCTGGGGGTGCTGTGAAGATTAATGTGAGAGGCTGAGGCCGTTAGCACAAGGCCCGCACATGGCAAGTTTTCAATACATTTTCATTGTTTTAAGATTAATATTAATGTTTCCCCCACAATTCCATTTTCATTCTCCCCACAAGTGAAAGTACTGTTTCTTTGATTGACATGAAATAATCTGCGGAATGGCAAGACTCACCCTGTTGGCACCTGGTGAACGCTTCCTGGTTGGTGGCTGCACTGACACCAGGGCCCCAGGGGGAGGGGGAGTTCAGGACCAGGAGGTGGAAGGCCTGCGTTCCGGATCCCGGCTGGCACTGGCTCAGGCTCTGACACGGAGTCCCTCAGCTGTGAGGACCCTAGTGATTGTGTGACAGAAAACTCAGCTCAAAATGACTTAAGCCAACAAGGGAATTTTTTTTATCTCTCACAATGGAAACAATAGGGGAGAATCTGCTTCAGGACTGGTTTGATTCAGGTGCTCAAATGATGCCACTAGGAATCTGTTTTTGACCCTGCCCTCCTTCGAGTTATCCTTCTTGTGGTGCCAGGGCAGCTGCCCTTCCCTCCGGGGTTGCATCCTCTTCCTCCAGCACCCTCAGCTCCTTCAACAGGGCTGCCCACGACTCTTACTGGCCTAGACTGATCCATGTGTTTCCCCTGAGTGGCTTGCGGTGGCTGGGTTGTAGAATATGCTGATGGGCCTAAGCCTGGGTCACAGTCCACCCCTGAAATGGCAGTGGGGTCAGCCTTGTCCAGAGTATGTGGAGAGGGATGCCCCAAAGGACGATCAGGGATGCTGGGCTCAGAAGCGGGCGGAGCCGCTGTGCACGCAGAAACAGCCCACGTGCATCGCAGCCTTGACATTTCCAGCCTTCACTGAAAGAGTGGAATTCACTCCCTTTCACTGAAGGGCCATGAGGGCAAAATATGGTGTCCTGCGGAAGGAGGAAGGGTTTCAGTCTCCTGCATTTTATTGCCTGGGAGTCAGAGCATTGTCTCTGAGACCAGGATGCTGTCCGTGTGTATTGCTGAGAGCCTCACGCAGGCCCTGCGTCTCTGCTGGCTTGCTGTCTTAGGAACGCTGGAAAGAGGCATCTCTGGTTCTTGTAGCTGTCACAGCAAACCCTTGTCACTAGGACAACTCTGGGCTCAGGGATGGGGCGTGTCGCCTGCCTGCCCGGTGCAGCGTTTCAGGAACGCTCGGCAGCTGAGTCATGTGCATGCAGTCCACCTCGCCCTCTGCGCTCTGGGAAGGGATGCCCGAGTCTTTGGGGATTCGGGAGAGGTGTTCTGTTAACACTTCGGCATCCTGAGAGCTCACGCCCTGCGCTTTTGCTGAAGCAGAATGGGAGCCGTCAGAGTCCCACGTTGCTTGGGGATTTGGTTCTGAAGACGGGTGCATGACGTAAAGCACGTGTAGGACAGATGACCTGGGAAGTCCCCTGGAAGGCCCTGCGTGGGGCTGCACGTCCCGTCGCTTCGTTAGTCCAGCTCCACAGGTTCAGGGCCGCTGTGCTCACACAGACAAATGGTGCTGCAATCCAGCCTGCTCTCAGGCCTGGCCCGGGCCCTGGTGGGCTGTGTCCCCGGGGGGAGGGAGGACCTGTTCTGGGCATAAGATCTATCTGCATGTGAAGCTGTGTGCTGCGGCTGCTGGGGTCCAAGGGGGTGTTTCTCTGGGTGACTGTCCAGGGTGGTGCCCTCTTCTAACCCTTTAGCTAGAGCAGGCCCATTTTCTGGCCGATCTGTCCAGATGCGGGGCCTTTTCTTGTTCATACAAAGGCAGATCATCTCTCTATCACCCTGGCCGGGTTTTGCCCCAGCCTCAACGGATGGCCCGCCTTCTGCCGAGAACAAGAGCAAGGAGGAGGCCGTGCTCCATCACGTGATTGGAAAGCCTTTATCTTTGAACACGAGAAACACACTCAGCATGGCCAGATGTGCACTTTACAAGAGTCGCTGGGGAACGAGACTGACTGAGGACACGGCAGGTCCTCATTTCTCATCTCAGTCTTGCATGAGCATCAGCTGTGAGGGTGGGCGGGGTCGCCAGGCTGACTTTTACCATCCTTCACTTTGTTTTGTGGACTCGCCTGAGATAAGCGTGAATTTGACATGACTCCTCTGTAACTCGTTGGCACTCGAGGAAGGAATGTGGCCCTGATGTGCGTGATGGAGTGTCTGGGGCCCCGATTCTCCCGGTTGTGTCACACTTTCTGCATCCACCAGCTATCATCCTCACCCCAACCAACGGGTCAGTTCCTCCTGGAGCTAACTGGGGGTGAGGAGGTCCTTCCTCACGTCACCCCGAAGCCACCTTGAGGGATGTAGTGTCTGCTTAAGTCTGTGTGCTCATCAGGGAGTAAATGCTAAGATCAGAGATAGCTCGTGGCAAACAGGCTGAGAATAGCAAATCATGTCTTAATTTTCCTTATTTCATCTTCATTATTCGTAATTAACCAGATGGAGTCTTGAATAGAAAGAATAACTAGAATCCTCAGGGTGGAAGGGGCTCAGGAGCATAGCCCCCCACTTCCCTGGGGTCCTGCCTCACGTCATCTCTCTGGAAGGGAAGTCCCCTGGTCTCCTGCTTGTCCTTGCCCCATGACGAACAGAGCTCTGTGTTTCTCTGACTAGTTCAGAGGCATTTGAAGCCTCTTTCTTTGGGTTCTTTCTTTATTTGAAATTGGTCAAAGCTGTATAAAATCATCTGTTTATATGGTGACTTGCATGAAGGGTGATCAAAAGCAATTTAGGATATAAATGGAAAGATAATTTGACCTGGGAAAATCCCTCCAATCTCTCCATTAAGCTGATTTATTAGCCCTTTACTGTTCCAGCAACGTTCCCACTCAAAACATTGTGAGGCTCTCCGAGCTGCGTCTGAGGCCGGCAGAGTCTTGAACAGGGACAGGCCTTCCTGAGGGCGAAAGACGTGCCCCTGTTCCAGTCCTTAATTAAGCATTTCTGATTTCTTCCAGGAAAGCATGTTCTGCTGTCTTCAACCCCAGCGGGCTTCCTCACAACGCCGACGGCGAGCCCCATGGTGAGCAGGCGCCTTTCTCTGTTGCCCCCTCTTGTCGATGTCTTTTTACTTGGACTGTGTGCCAGGAGAGGCGAAACTCCATCAGACAGTCTGGCTCCCTCCTATTGGCATATGATGTCTGGGAAGAAATCATAAATGGAGGAGAAGCTAATTTTGGTGCTAATTCTTGATGCTAAGAGTGGCTGAAGAAAAAATCCTCTGCGTCATGTAGCCTGTAACTCAGGCACCTAAAAGGAGTAAGCAAGGCTGCTTAGGGACACAGGGACGCTGGGACTGCTTCCTGGGGCATTTGGCACGGTGAGCAGAGAGCAAGCAGGAGCTGGCCTCGACGCTCCGCTGCTCTTTATGCCCTGTCTTCCCATGTTCGAGGAAAGGAGCAATTCCTACAGAAAATGCTAAATGGAATTAGTGTTTGTAATCAAACCACTTTCCCCCATGAGAACATTAACAGCATGGTGAGGCACAGGCTCTGAACCCTCTGCTTGGCTTCCCGTCCCTGTCCTACCGCTTATTTCTGTGTCAGCCTCACTGTGCTTAGTTCCATCGACCAAATGGGCACGTATTTATTTCATGAGGCTGTTGGCAGGATGGGATGTCAATAGATGTAAAGTAGTCACGAAAGTGCCTGGTGCCCAGTAGGTGCTATCATCGTTACGTGTTATTACCGTCTAAGGAGACCCAGAGGACACGGAACTCTGTAGAATATCTCGGCTTCCATGCTCAGTAGGAACTCACGTTGCTGATTTCTTTTAGATGCCCACTGACGCCTACCATCCCATCATAACCAACTTGACAGAGGAGAGAAAAAACTTCCAGAGTCCTGGAATTGTACTGAATTATCTTCAAAACGTGTCCCTCAGCTTACCCAATAAATCCCTCTCAGGGGAAACAGCGCTGAATCTCACCGAGGTAAAGCTATTTGATTTCTGTGCCTGGTGGATCAGGGGTCGGGGGAGGCCACCTGCCAGCTCATGGCCCACAGGTGTTTTGTTTGACCTACACAGAGTTTTAAGAAAATGAGGAACTTTTAGATAAAGGCCGGATGTCAGGTTTCTCATGAACAACGAGATGGCGTGGCCACTCCAGCCGGCTCTCGACGGCTTAGTGGGGCCTCCTGCAGACTCAGCTCTTCAGCTCATTTTCCCAACACCCACCAGCCTGGCCCGTCTCTACATCTGCCTGGCTCCTGTAGGCATTTGGGTTTGTGACTCCTGGTCTACACTCTGCTGCCTCCCTTGGCAACAGGGCCAAGGTGGAGTTGGGTCACACGGTGTGACCCCAACCACTACACCTCTGGAGTGGAGCTGTGTGGAGGCACCTGACTCTGGGTGTCCTGGAGAAGACTCATGCAGGTTTACCCCAAATCCCACTGATGTCTCTCATTTAATGAGAAACACAAATCCTTGGCATCCGTTATCCTATTTTCCATGATGCCCTGGCTTCTCGCCACTGGCAGTTGGATGGGAAAATGCCAAGAGTCCCTTCCTGGGCTGGGTAGTAAGGTGGCCATTAGCCCTATGAGACGGGAGCACTCGGCCTGCGGCTAGTCCAAACCAAGATGTGCTGTGAGTGGAAAACACAAGCCGGATTCCTAAAACCGAGTACAAAGAGAAGAATGTAAACTATCGAATTAAAAATTTTTAGGTCAATTACATGTTGAAATAATATTTCAGATACATTGGGCTAAGTAAAATATACTATTAAAATTAATTTCACTTATTTTACTTTTTAAAATATGGCCACTAGAAGATTTAAAATGACAAATGTGAGTTGCATTATATTTCAGCTCAACTGAACTGCACTAGATCAGGAGTCAGCAAACCGCAGCCCCCAGCCCTCGTCTGGCCCTCTGCCTGCTTTTGTGAATAAAGTTTTATTGACACCTGCTCTCTGGGTCACTTCTGTGCTGTCTCTGGCTGCTTTTGCACTACAGTAGCAGAGTTGAGTGCTTGTGGCAGAACTGTGTGGCTCATAAAGGCTAAGCTCTTTACTAGGGGACCCTTGAAAAGAAGGTGCTGGCCCCGCTCTAGATTGTAACCTCTGCCCTGGAGCCCTCGAGCCCCGTGAGGCAGGAGGGGGACTGTTGTGTTCATCCTCCATTCTGAAGGCCTTGCGCTTTAGGGTCTCAATGAGTATTTATCAAATAAAGATAAACTAAAGAGTGAGGAGTTTTGATGATGTATTCTCTAAATATTTAGTGTCTAAAAGGGTGAGGAAGAATGTGATCTTTCTGGAGATGGCAGTTTTGGGGGGAAATATGGGAGGTTTAGATCAGGCTCTAAGTTTAATTCTGGTGTCTATAGGAGGAGACAAACAGTTAAAAGCCTGTAAGAGTGATGTACGTGAGTGAAACAGACTTGGTGTAAGGCAATAGGGAGTGGTGAGGACCAGGGTGAGCTGGGGAACACATTCCTGCCTAGGGGCAGCTGCTGTTCAGCTTTGATCAATGGTGGCCATGTGGGAATATGGGCTAGGGGTCGTCTGAGCTTTCGCCTTTTTAAAAAGAAGCAGGAAATTTACATATTTTCATTTAAATCTCCCAATTTGAAAATGTTAGAAGCTAATTTCATTTTTTTTAGAACAATAGTGAGCCAAACCAAACATGGCTTTAAGGTTTGACCAAGGAACCCCAAGTAACTTCCGCTTTATAGAGAGGTAATTTCCAATGAACACAAGTGTTTTATGTCAGTTTGGTTTCTCGTCCCAAGAGAATCACACTCAGCAGGCCGTGAATTCTTCATTCGTTCACTTGTTCATTCTGTGTGTAGGGCTTCTGCCATAACTAAGCTGTGTTCATTTTGGCATCTAAATGCTTGCCCCTAACTAAAGGGTTGTCACGGGGAGCAAATAAGATAACATTGATAAGGGCTTTGTAAAATATAACCCGATACACTAATGCGAGCTGTTTCTGTTTACTGCTGTACGCAAAACCCAGTGCTTGATAGAGATGGGGAAAATTGAAAATCTTAAGAAATGAGGCTTAGGGGTACGTGCTAAGCTGTGTCATTTTGTCTGCCTTTAGACGTTCTTAAAATCCGTGGGAGAGGTTCTTCAGCTGCCCAGTTGGACTAGTGTGTCAGAGGTAAGAAAAAAGAACATTTTGATCTTCAAAGTGTCTGTACCTTGGGAACCATTTTGTCTTCTGGAAGTGGCGTAAGTGTGGCTCAGCTCACGTCTGTCAGAGAAGGGATGTGTGTTCGGTCCTGTCATCTGGAATGCTGGAGCTCATTTTGACTGGGTGCACGACTGATCTGAAATGCCTGTCTTCTGCATGGTCCAAGAGTTACGTGAGCGTCAGTCATGCGTCACTG
This sequence comes from Equus quagga, assembly GCF_021613505.1. Taxonomy (NCBI): domain Eukaryota; kingdom Metazoa; phylum Chordata; class Mammalia; order Perissodactyla; family Equidae; genus Equus; species Equus quagga. The sequence goes on along the minus strand of NC_060281.1, from coordinate 65,143,863 downwards.
TCCTCTGTGCTGTGCAGGGAGACGGGTGGATTTCTTTGTGAAGAATGTACACCTGGTTGGCCCTTATTTATCAGTTTTATAATATATTTTTTCCATCACATTGTTCTTAAATGGTAATAAAAATCATGTCTAAAGTTTAAAGATCACTAAATAAGTGAAAAAAGTAGAACACGTGACAATATGTACTTCACGATTCTAAGCGTAAAAACAGAAAAGCTTCTCTTTTTCTCTGAACTCCAAATAATTAGAAAAGAGAGTGGAATAATTTTTCTTTTTAAAAATGACTTCATTGATTTTACTTATTTAAAAAATAAAACAAGTAAATGTGTTTTCAAGTTAGAAAATATAGATCATAAAAATATGTAAAATAAAAATCACCTGAAATCCTAAGACTGAGAGATAATGATTCTTAACACTCATATATGTTCCTTACAATGTAGTTTTCAGTTCACTCATGTGCATATCTAGTCTACAAATATATGCATATCTGACTTAACCTGTTTTTCCTCAATCACGTGGAGAGTCTTTTCCGGTGGAGCTGCGTGCTCTTCTGCAGGGCTGTATTAGTCAGCCTCAGCTGGGCTAGGCTGCAGTAACAAGCAGACCCTGCATCTCAGGGGCTTGGCACAGCAGAAATTTACTTCTCACTCATGTGAAGTCCAGTGGGTCAACTCGGCTGGAGTCTACATTCCGAGAGCTCGCTGGGCACTCAGTGGTCACCTCTGCATCTGTGAAATGGGGCAGTGGTGTGACTCCCTCTCCTGCTGCTTCTCATCTGGTGGATGTGCGGACAGAGCCTGGCCTGTGATGACTCTTGGCAGAGGCTGGGTGTCCTGCCTTTGGAGGGAGGCTGACAGAAGGAACGTAAAGCTCACTTTTGTGCGTTTGAAGCATCCATCTCCAGTGATGGCTGAGCAAGCTTGCTTTTCACGGCTCCTCTGTGTCGTGTTGTTTTCAGGACAGCGCTGTGGTGCTGGGCTTGATTGAAACCGTCGACGCTGTCATGGGCCACATATCTTCCAACCTGCCCTCCGGCGAGCCCCAGATCACCATCATAGGCTCTTCTTCCATGGCAGGTAGCTGGGCAGCGTCACTCGGGGTGTGTGCACCAGCCGTGCGGGGGGTGGCGGTGGGGACGTGGGGAGCACAGCTTCTTGTTGAATTTTGCTCTACTTCAGCCCTGCGTTCTCCCGCGAGACGTAAATACGCGGTGCCTCACACACCATCAGCTCAAATAAAACTCTCCATTTTCCTAAACCATGTTTGTTGCCTTATGCAAAATTACATTTTGGAGGAAGGCAGAGTTAGGATCAGGGCAGATGTGTTCAGCCGTGATGTGCACGGAGGACTGCGTAAGCATTTGACGGTGACTTGGGGTCCAGTTCATTTCGTGCAATGATTGTCTCAGTTCAGAACAGCTATCGAGAAGCAGCAGCTTCTTCAAGTGTCTGCGGGCTCAAAGGTGCAAAACCAGGTTCCTTGGAGTTAGCTAGAGCCTTGGCCCACATGGCTCCTGAGATGATTGTCATGTTGCCTCGGACAAGCAGACGTCACAGCCCTTCGTTTTTAGAAGTCTTGATCTAGGAGCGTTGTACCACCCCTGCTTTACCACAAGAGCCAGACTCTGAAAAATCAGCTTGAACTGAGCCACCTGGTTAGTTTTGGTGGGGGTTTGTCAGCCAGGACAGCTGCCTCCCTGCGATGGCGCATTCGCCTGATGTCTAGAAGACCAGTCTCAGGTGTTTCATTTCCCTGTGTCTCATGGGGTCCCCCAGGGCTCGGAGGAGGAGCCCCCCTGGGCACATGGGGTCACTGCACTATTGAACGCATGTGGTAACTGAGGCGTTGCGAGCTGAGGGCTGCTGCCAGGGAAGGAGGGTCACCTCGGGCCGAGAGTGCCCCGCATTGTGTGGCTGGATGGACATGAATGCCGCGTGGTCGCAGGTCCTTCCCTGGACTCTTATTTTTTCAGGTCCTCATTTTTGAAGGTAATTACAGTCCCCAGGGGAGCTCGTTCTGATAAAAAAAAGGCAAAGCAGATGGGGTTTTACAGCCCGACTTCCTGCGCCCTGCCGTTTACTGACGAGCTTCCTCTCTCTGGCTTGCTCTCAGAGTTCTCAGTGGCCAAACTCCTACCCAAGACCATGAATTCCTCCCACTACCGCTTCCCGGCCCAGGGGCAGAGCTACATCGAGATTCCCCATGAGGCTTTCCGCAACCAAGGTGAGTGCAGCTGCGGAGCCGGCAGCCCAGGGCCCTCCCTAGGACGGGATGCCCTGGCTCTCCCCAGAGACCTCGGGCCTTGCAGAGTGGCTGCCCAGCTGAGGGCCTCCCCCTGGCCTCTGCACCTGTTCCTGCAGGAGCAGCTCTGGGCCAGGTTTCTGTCCTCAGGAACACAGTGCATCTTTGGAAGCTCCTGGGAGGTTCACTCGTAATGCTGATCCCAAGCCCACTCCAGCCTCCTGACTGGATTGAGGTGGAGGGGCTGGGGAACAGCATTTTAGACAGGCCTTTCGGGTGACTCTCGTCCACTGTGAAGGACATTGTGCGTCCCCTGAATCTGCACAGCTCCTTGTTAGCTGAATATGAATAGATGCCCTCTCCCCTCCCCCCAGGGTGTCCTCAGACTAGGTCAGGGGGTCTGTCAGCTGAGGAGCCCCGGGTCCTCCTATGCAGGTTGAAGTTAAGCGTCATAATGAACAAGCAGCCGAGGGGACCCCAGTTAGTTTCTCTGACCCCAGGAGTACCATCAAGGTGGCTCTGGCTGTTTTTGCTGCAGTGACTGTGCCCCTGGTCCCTTGAAAAGTAGATGTGTCTTTGCAGCCATGTCCCTCTGTCCCAGGGGTCCTCGGGCAGCCAGGGCAGTCATGGATTCTCAGCTCCTGACAATCTGGCCAGAGGGCACGCAATTCCTAGGGTTCTGCCTTAGAGATTGGGGACAAAGGCCAGCCTGGTGGTGTAGGAGCATGGTGTCGCCCTCCCAGCAAGGAATCCTCACTCGCCAGCCCTCAGGAGCCCACGTCTGCTCCCTGCACCGTCCTGTCTGCCTGTGTGAAAGGGGCCCGGGGATGTCAGCTGTGTCCTGCTCCCAGAGGACTGTCCCCCACACTGGGCGTGAACTTCAGTAATGGAGGGGTGTCCGTGGTCCACCAACTGCACACGTGCTCTGTTCCCATCTCACTCCACCTGGCTGCTCGATCTGTTAGAAACTCTCAGTGTGTCAGCCTCGGCAGGGCGGCAGCCTCCTGGTCTCCACCTTCGGGGACTCTCACACTTGCAGCAGAGCTTGCTGGTCACGAGCGCCTGCTCGGTGGCTAGAATTCCTGGGCTCAAATCCTAGTTCAGCCACTTACTGGTCGTGCAGCCTTGGGCAAGTTACTGAACCTGTCCGTGCCTCAGTTTCCTCATCTGGCAGATGGGGGAGAGTATTAGTCCCTGCCTCATAATGTTGCTGTGAGAATTAAATGAGCCAAGCCCTTAGATCAGTACCTGGCACGGGGAAAGTGTGATATGGCTTGCTGGATACATTCCTGAAATGTTAACATTCTCAAGAGATCTACCGAAGAACTCAGGAAGTCAGCCAATGGCTCGTTCCTCAAACACCCTCTGTTCAGCTGGTGGAGGGAAATAAGTGAGCATATGATCCCTGCCTCAAAGCTGGAATATAACAGAGAGGTGGGACCCTGCCTAGGGCAGGAAGGACGAGACATACTCCCTGCTGCAGAGCCACAGGCTGGCGCTGCCGTTGGCGGCCAGAGGGGGCCTTCTGCCTCCAGAAGCTCCATAGTGTTCCTGGCATGTCTGGCTCTCCCTGGAGCTGAGCATCTGCATGTCTGGAGTTGGCTTAGGGGAGGAGCAGGGAGTCATTGTCACAGCTGAATTCATAGTTGAAGAGTCTGAGTGTCCCTCACTTTTTTCTCCCCCGAGGAGCTGCCCCTGGTGCTTGGGTGTGAGGGTCTGCGCTGCGCCCTGCTGGGCGAGGCGGTTTGGCTGGGGGCTTTGGGTCTCTCCTGCTTGTCACCTGGCATGTTGACAGGCGTCTCTGACCCTCTGCTTTCCCCAGGCTGGACCGTCATCGTAGGCCTTCTCTACCACAGAGTGCACGATTACTTGAACAACATCCTGCCAGCCCACACCAAGTGAGTCTCTGGGGTCACGCAGCAAGAGCGGGAGTGGGCATGTGCGTGCTTGGCTGCTGGGTGTCTGGCCCCTGAGACCCCCCCTCCGCCTCCCTGCCGTCACAGGCATACCCAACATCGTGTCGGGGAACTTGCGATGCCAACATCTGATGTTTTGCTGTTAGAGCAAGGAGATGCCACAGCCCTTTGAAGAGACACAGGAACTCCTGCACTGGGGCTCAGCAAGCCCCGGGGTGGGCACAGGCTGATAGTACAGTGGTCAGGAGCCCAGGCTGGGTGCCCATCTCAACCCCACCTGAAACTAGCTGTGTGACCTGGGACAAGTGACTTGACCGCTCTGAGCCTCAGTTTCCACTTCTGTAGAATGGGAAGCCAGCAGCACATGCCTACATCAGTCAGGACTGTGTTGGATACATCAGCTTAAGTGGAAGACCAGGGAACTGAGGACTCATGGGACTAAGAAGGGCAGGAGTCTGTTGGCTTCAAGTGTGGCTGGACCCAGGGACCCAGAGGATGCTCTCTGGACCTGGTCTCTCTGTCTCCTGCCCCTGCTCTCTTCTGTGTTGGCTCATTTCTAGGCAGGCCCCTCCATGGAGGCATGGCTGGCTCTGGTAGCTTCAGGCCCCTGTGGTTCTGGGTCCTGAGATCTCAGAAGAGCCATCCTCTTTCCTGAATGCACCCATGAAAACTCAGGGAGGGCTGTGATTGGCCTGCTTGGGTCATGTGCCCATTCTAGGCCCCCAATCATAGTGGCCAGATGATCCTGCTCTCTCATTGGCCAGGTCTACTCACATGACCCCCTTTGGAAAACCGAGGAAGGCTGTGATTGGCTTCTTTTGGTCATGTGCCCATCCTAGGCCCCCAATCATAGTGGCCAGAGGATCCTGCTCTCTCATTGGCCAGGTCTGCTCACAGGATCCCCTCCTACTTGGGGGTGGGTCAGCCCTACTCAGACCACAGGGAGCGGCTGGTTCCCCCAAGGAGAGATTGGAGGAGGCAGAAATATCACCGCAGGGCTCCACTCCTGCCTTTCCTGGCGTCCCTGGGAGGGGGCAGCAAGGCGGAGCCAGGGCCCGCGCAGAAGAAGAGCCAGCAGGTGTGAGCCCGAGGATGTGTCTCTGCAGTCAGCGTTTGGAGGGAAGCTGCTTCTGATGGCAGCACACCTGCCCCTAGACAGGCTCTGCGGAGGGCAGCAGGCGGCTCTTGTCCGTCTGTTCCCGGCGTCTGGCACAGCACCTGGCCCAGAGTGGGGGCTCAGAAAAGGTGCCTGGAGAGAGCGATGCGTGTCAGAAGGAGCCACACAGCCCTCCACCCGCTTCCCTCCCCTGCGGGCACTGAGCCTGGGAAAGCTGGGGGGATGAGGAAGGGCGTTCCTGCAAGTTTGCAGGAACTGCGGGGGTGAGTTCCAGATGCCGGCCCTGCAGCTGGGGGTTTAGATTCACCCGTGATGAAAAGCAGGCAGCGATTTTTACCGCCTACAGATAAATGATAAATACCTTCTAACAGCGCAAATACCTGAGCCCTGATATCATGTGTCTCTCAGACAGGGCTCCTCTCCTGGATGTGAGGGAAGAGCTCATCGTCTGTAACTGTTGGGGAGAGGGTGGGGCCAGGAAGAATGCAGTCATGATTAGGAGCAAGAGCCTTCTTCTGGGTCTGCGTGCCCCGTGCCCCGGGGAAGCCTGCGCTTTGACTAGTTCCCTGTAACTACAGAAAGGGGACTTGTCGCTCTCTGTGTGCGAATTCCGGAATTCTTCATGAAAATCGTCAAAGGAAAATGTAGTCTCTTTTCCTCTGAAAGATGCCTTCTCAGCTCTTTGGGGAAACTTTCTCCAAACCTGAGATTATGAATGAAAAATGAACCCGTCCTTGGCCCCTCTGTGTTTATTTACAGCTCTCACTGCTGAAGGTTCAGACTGAAATGGATTTTTCAGTGAAATACTTGAAATGTGTATTCATGAGGCCTCGTGAGCCCTTCTGTGGGCCAGGGGTCAGACCAAGCAGGAGAACGGGATTCGTAACACTGTCTGCAACTTCCCTTCCCCTGGAAAAAGAAAAGGCAGAATTACTGGTTACAGGATCAGTGCATGCACACATTCCAAGGGATAAGTTACTGTCACCAAGTTGAATTATCACTCAAGCCAGGTATTGGCAAGCTTTTTCATAAAGGGCCAGATAGTAAATATTTTCAGCTTAACAGTCCATAATGTCTCTGTCAGAGCCACTTCCAGTTTGCTCTGGAAGCGTGGAAGCAGCCCCGGACAGTACATAAAGGAATGGGAGTGGCTGTGTGCCAATAAAACTTTATTTACAAAACCAGGTGGCCGGGCCAGGCCTCTAGTTTGCAGAGCCCTGCTCTCCGGCCCTGTGTCAGAGAGGCTGCGTGTGGCCTGCTTTGGGGAGTCCCAGGCCATGCTGGAAGGTTGGCAGATGGGGTGCTGGTCCCTCTGTCCCCAGAGCTTCAGCCTTTCCCTTCCCCTCCGCCATTCTCACTGCCCCAGGTGTCCACAGAGAGGATGCAGGACCCCACTCACCCTGGTCAACTCCCCCTTCTCCTGCAGATGGGGGGCTCTGAGACCCGCACAGGCAGCAGTCCCCCTTCGCATTAGCACCCAGTGACCTATGAACTCTGTCAGCAGCAGATGTAAGTGCTCAACTGTCTTCCTGAAGTCAAAATAGAATTATTTTGCAAAGACGAGGACGTATTTTTCATGTGTTGAACTTTCAGCTCAAGCGAAGTTCTGAAGTCAGCACTTACTGCGACGGTGTCTTGTTGTTGACTTTAACCTTGAGAAGAATCACCCCCCAGCTCATCAGGCCCAGGCGGCCCTGTGTTTGTCGTGTCCTCTCCTGCAGTGTAGACTAGCTTAGAGCAGGGCCCAGACTGGGCTGTGCCAACAGTGCTGTGGTTAGCTGCACAGATTTGGGTGCTGGACTCCTGGCTCCCTTCTCCCAGTGGGTACCCTTATTGCTGTGTGAACCTGCAAATGCCTGGCCGTCTCTGTGCCTGTGTTCTCCTTTCCAGAAGAGGGATGATGGCAGTCCTGATTTCTGAGGGTCGCTGCGAGCACTGAGTGAGTTAATTGTTAAATCAAGCTTGGGGCCCTTGAACGTGGCATGTGAGCGCTTGCTTTACCCCTTCATAAGCTGGTGGGATGTTCTCTTTGCTCTGCCTGTAAGATAATGATCCAGTTCCTCCATGATTAGCAGTAGATGAGTAGAATCACATGGGCGGGGCTCCTGCTCGCCTGCACAGCTAAATTCCTTCCACTGAATGTTACACACTGTGGTCTTCACACTTCCGTCCTTCTTTGTGAGAATGAAAGGACGCGGGGGAATCACAGTGTCCTCTACAGCCTCCTGGGGGTGGATCAGCACAAAGACAGGGGTCAGGGCTGGGCAAGCTCTCCACCTCCACGCCAAGCCCCGGGTAGACTGCTCCAGGGGCCCCAAGTGACGACTGCCTGGGGGCACCTCTGACGGTCCACAGGTCCTGGGGCTTAGCTGGTCCCTGCTAGGCTGCCCGGACATGCTGCCTTCAAGTCTTGCCCTTCCCAGGCCCCTCGAGGACGGAGACTGTTCTTAGCTGTGCTCCCGCTGTGCCAGGAGGGCAGCAGGGACGGCTGTTTCCTTACAATGGGGCCAGGAGTCCGAGTGGGCGGGGAGTCTAGAGTTACCAGCTCCCGCTCCTCCTCCATAGATGAGGGGGCGGGACTGCAGGGCCAGCGGCTGGGAGGGGCAGGACTGTGACTCGATTCTCTGGGTTTCAGCGTCTTGTTGGCGGACTCACTTGTGCTTCAGAAGGATAAGTTCCAGGAGGTTTTGACTTGGCTTAAATGTCTGCACTTGTCCTTCTTTATGGAGTAATGCCAACCAACCAAGGCAGAAGGAAGGACAGATCAGAAAGTCATGTCTGCTGCCCTCAGTGTGGTCATTGATTTGGGCAGAAATCATCAGGGGACGTTAACACCACCATGTGAAGGGTAGTCAGGGAACGTTGCCCCAAGGGCATTTGTTAATTACAACATGAGAAGGGTACCAAGTACAGAGACAGCTGTCAGGTGCCATGTCAACCACTGGTCACTCTCAACATTGTCAGCCATGGGACACATCGATGTCCTGTGTCCCCGATGTGAGGCAGTGGGAAGAGTTAACACGGCCTGTGGAGTCATCCTGCCCCAAATCATGGCCCAAAGTTCCTTGTGAAGAAACAGCCACACAGATCTAAGAAAAGGAACATTCTGGAAGACTTTGGTTTGGACTGCTGGATGTCCACGCCAGGAAAGAAAAAGGAGCAGGGAATGTTCCAGACAAGAGGAGACCAAGGAGATGTGGTGGGATCTTTCCTGAAGGACACTGTGGGGGCAGTGGACATTGACTGTGGGCCGGTGTCGCATCGTTCTGTGGAAGCAGAGTCAAGGTCCTGAGCGCAAGGACGGCAGGATGCTCATGCAGGTGGCAGTGTTTATCTTTAGAAGGTCCCTGTGGAAGTCGTTAGGGGAGGATTGTCAGGCCGCACTTCCTAACTGTTTAGCAAAAAGAGAGCGCGCGCGTGTGTGTGTGTGTGTGTGTGTGTGAAGAGTGTGAGCTTGCCGGATAAAGCGAATGTGGCAACATGGAAGGAGCTGGGAGCCAGGGGAAGAGTGCAGGTGTGCTCACCGAGTGTGCGTGGCAGCTTTCCCTTGGGCTGGAGTGTTTGATGAGGCAACGTGGGAAGCGGGACTCCCGGCCTAGGCAGCAAGGCTGGCGCCTGCGCTTCCCCTGGAGGACCTGCTGCAGGACTTCTTGATGGAGAGGACTCAGCTCTCTGAGCAGCGGGAGAGGCTGCGGAAGTCGCCGACGTCATCCTGGTGAATGCTCCCCTTCGGTTGTCTAAATCCACCAGCGGCTTCGAGTCTTGCTCGAGAATTCTCCTGAGTCGCTCCCACGTCACTCTCATGGATGTCATGATGCAGAGCATCTTTCACGAGATTCAGGGTTTCCTTTGTGTGGCTTTTCCAGGATACCCTTGGCCCTCGCCCGATGGTCAGCGTGCACGCAGCTCTCCAGTGGACGGCTGAGCATGGACCCCAGAGTTCAGCAGGAAGCCGGGTTCAAGTGGGAACTAGTTATACAAGTAGCTCATTCACTGGGGAATATTTTCTTCTTTGATTTTTTTACTTCCCTACACAGCTCCGTGAGCTGTGGGGACTTCATTATCCTCTGAAAGGTCTCCTAGCGAGGCCCTGGTCTCAGACTGCGTGCAGTAACTTCTGGTGCCGGACAGCCAGCGCTGGTCTCCGACGTGCTGGGAACTCTTAGAGTTTCCCTTGCAGATTTCAGGGCTCCCACGTCTACCCCTGGAGTCCTGTCATCTTAGATCCTCTCTGTGTTGCACTGAAGGCAGGGATGACCAGCAGGGCGGTCTTGGCTCAAATGTGCTGAAATACGTGGTCTCCGAGCTTCAATTCAGCCCGTACCGGTCAGGTCCCTAGGGGCCAGGTGGGTCATCTGGGGGAAGTTTAATTAACAGAGGGGCTGTTGGCAAAGGTGTGGTCAGGGTGTGGGAACAGTCAATCCCAAAGCGGTAGATGGTCCAGTCTCCAAGTGCTGCTGCTCCAGCGATAACAGATTTTTAAAAATCAAATCCAGATCAGATTTATGAAAACAAAGTGAAACTTTTATTAACATTTAGGTACCAGAGAGATTGAATGAAGTCATTAAAGAAAAACCCTTTTTGGGCTGGCTCAGTGGCATAGTGGTTGGGTTCACGTGCTCCACTTCGGTGGCCCAGGGTTCACAGGTTTGGATCCCGGGCACGGGCATAGACACTGCTCGTCAAGCCATGCTGTGGCAGCGCCCCACATGAAATAGAGGAAGATGGGCACAGATGTTAGCTCACCAGCAATCTTTCTCATGCAAAAAGAGGAAGGTTAGCAACAGACGTTAGCTCAGGGCCAATCTTCCTCACACATACACAACCCCCCAAAAACAAAAACAACACTTTTTATTACGAAAAATTTCAAAGCTCTGTAAAAACGGGGAGATGGTCATCACCCAGTTACAACAGTTGCCAACCAACGGCCATCTGTGCTTTGTCTGTATGCCCTGCTCCCTTGCTCTGACCCCACCAATTATTTTGAAGCAAATCTCTAAATATTTAGTCTCTATTTTTAAAAGATAAAGACTCTTAAAAAATACAGAGTGACTACATGCCATTATCAGACCTAAAAAATAAACAGTGATTCCTTAGTCCATCTGATAGCTTGTCATTGTCGACGTGGGTGGGTTGTGCTGAGGTCATGGACCCCTCCCGGATGGGGAGACCTGGCCTCGCCCCCAGGCGCCCTCTCTGCCGGGCAAACCCGACCAGAAGTCGGGGCTCACCGTCTGCACAGGACAAGTCTGAGTCACTGGAGGCTGTCCGGGGAAACCTGCCTGTATTTGGGAAATCGCTCTTTTCCAGAGTTAGGATGCTCCTAAGGAGGCAGGTAGCCCCTCAGTCTCATCTCGATTTGGTGAGTCTGGGGTCAGTTCCCACCCTGGAAAGCAGTGATCACTGAACCGCGTCTGCTCGAATCCACGGGTGCCTGGAGTGGAATCCAGGAATCCACCCGGGACTTGCATTAGTCTGTGGATAGAAGGTTCTCCTTTAGTTTTTTCCTGTATGTTTTCTTAAGACTTTGATCTAAGTCACCATTGTCTGCCTGTGAGTAGATTCATTCATTCATTCATTCATCTAACACACATTTATGGAGCCCTGCCCACGTGTCAGGCATGGTTCTGGGAGCTGGGGAATTCGGGCCTGAGGAGGCTTAAGTCCCAGTGGGAGACAACGGCCAACGGGTCCACTGTCAGAGAGAAAGGAGGAGAGACAAATGACGCTGATGTTAGGGTCTTATGCTCAGGGATCTGATTTTGTTGTTGGATAAGGTGATAGTCCTGATTTTTGCTAGAAAAATTATTTCTAGCTTGTTTGACGGTGTTGCTCTGCAAAGGGACCTGTGACTGCGGTATTGGGATACCTGACGAGGGTGAGGATGGGTCTCAGCGGACATGGCACTGAGCTAAGGAACGTCCTCAGTCTGGGATCTCTGGAATTGTTCTGCTGGGCGGGGGGGGGCCCTGCTGCTGGGGACCAGGCTTCTCTGTCTTGGGCCTGATTTGGTCCCTGGTGACATCGAGCTGATGTTAACTCTATTGCAGTGGCTGAACCCCACGCCTTCTCAGTGGGGAGATACCACCCCGTGGGGTGAAGGTTGGTTTTGGGGACAAAGAGTCTGAGGTGGTACATTGGTTTGTGGCTCTGCAAAGGGGCACAGGACACAAGCAGATACACTGTGTCTCTGTGGGACTGAACTTTCCTGGGGGGGCGTTCGTTGGGATAAAAATGTCTAGAAAGACTCCTTAGGGGGATGTCATGAAAAGGTGCTTGAGAAACACTGAGCTAGAGGACACTTTCTTTTCAGTTTTTTTTTTTTTGATTTGTGTGTCTTATTCCACAATTTAATTTGTGTGTCTTCTAGCTTTTGGTTGGATCAGTGACATTTTCGTTTAGAGGAGTAATCAGACTTGACGGAGTTGAAGGAGCCTGTCTGAGTTGCCGGCGGCTCCTCGGAATTTCAACCTGGATGACACTCACAGGCCCGAGAAGTGGGTGACTCTGTGTTGCTGCAGCCCCGGGTACTCGGTGATGTTCTGTAGAAAACACCCTCTTGCTCTGATGAGGGACGGCGAGGGTACTAATTCTTTATGGTCGTGTTTGTGAGCATCTGGTACCGGCCATTCCGGGAATATTTCCACGTGCCTGTGGAGGCCTGCTCTGTTCAGGGACGTGTGTGAGGGGGCTTCGTGTGGAGGCGGGGGACGGGCCGCCTGGGCCCACTGGCTCGGTGCCAGGACAGCGTCACTGCTACGGTGTCTGAGTCTAGCAATCGGGTAAAGCTGGCCGAGGGAGGAAGGAGAGGGCGAGCCAGCTCCCGGCGCCCTGTTACGTGTTACGAAGGAGTTCTCTGGGCGCCAACACAGGTAGGTCACAGAATCCTCGGTCAGGCGTTGGAGAGCGAACAGGAGGCACACAAAGATTAGGCAAGAAACAAGCAGATGACCGGGTGACCTGAGTGGGACCAAGCAACTCATGTCTTGGCGTTAGTGCTGCGTCCAAAGTTCAGATGCATGCAGCACACACTTGCAGGTGACCTTCTCCCCTCCAGCAGGGCCAGGGCTGGGGTGAGGCCAGCAGACACCTGGGGGACACGATTCAGAGAGGTGCTCATTCCTGGAGTCCTTCAGTTGCCACACGCACCACCACTTGAACGTGAGCACCTCCTTAAATCCTACACCCCAGACTTGCTCACCCGAGTCCTGGCCCTGAATATCATTTCAACCTCGTAACTCCAGGAGATGAGTATTGTACATATCAGTTAGGATTCTTTTGATTGGGTTGTAAGTGATAGAAAACCCAGCTTAAGCTTTAAGCTAAAGGGGAGTTTATTGGATTGTGTACCCTGACAGGTGCGTGGGCATACTGACTTCAGGAGCAGCTTGATTCAGCATCCAGTTGCAGTCACTCTGCTCCATCTCGGGTCTTCCTTGGGGTGGGCTCCCTTCTCACTCTGTCTCTCCCCTCATGGTTGTAAGCCACTGCCAGGACCTCATCCTTCAGGGCTGACATAGCAGAGAAGTGAATGAGAATCTAGATCCTACGTTTTCCCATCTGAATCTTGTTGCATCTCCTTGGATTTCACTGGATCCTGTGCTGCCCTCTGAACCATCACTGTGGCCTGGGAATGCTGTGCATGATCGATTCAGGCCTGGATAGCAGGGTTTACTCTTGAGCCGAGGATGGAGTCAACAACAAAGCACATGGGCTGCAAGTGGGGAAGGTAGTGGTCACCTGGAGGGAAACTGAGGGGCCTTTATTGGGAGAAGAGTGAAGAGATACTGGGGAGCAGGACAGCAGGTGTCCACCACACTACTGTTTATCACACCATTTTATAATTAGGGAGGTGAGTTCAGACAGGGTGAGTCACTTGCCTGAGGTCACACAGCAGAGTAAGTGAAATTGCTGAGATACAAACCGTTGTTTTGACCTTTCTGTCCTTCACACTCCCTGGGCTGTCTCCCCCTTCTTCTACTGCATCATAAACTCTGTGAGGTCAAGGGCTCAGTCTGCCCCGTGGTACTGGCATCAGACCTTAAAAAGAGCAGGTACTGAACGATAGAGTTCAAGCGGCAGAGTGGGAACACGGCGTGGGAGACCTCACTCATCTGCAGGCCTGCGTCAAGCCTTAGACAGCAGTGGGGACTGAGGGACAGAAAGCACAGTTCCATCCAAAAAGGAGTTCGGTCTCAGAAATCTCAGGCCTCCGTTAAATTCTACAGCGGGTTCTAGTGGCGTGCCTGCCTTGTTCTGTTTTGTGATGATTTTTCCTTTGTTTCCAAGGATCGCTGAGGCGGCGAATTACCACACCTGCCTGCTGTCGGCCACCAGCCCCCTGCTCTCCCTGGAGGTGTCCCCGCCGCCCGCGCTGGCCCGGAACCTGTCTGGCTCCCCGCTCGTCACCGTGCAGCTGCGGCACAGGCTGGTGAGTGTCAGCCGCGCCGCTGGCCTCTGGTGGCTCCGCTCAGGAGTCTCTGGCCGTCTGCAGGGTGGCGTGAGGGTCTGAGGTGGCCTTGGTGCTGGCCAGAACTGGCTTTTCTCTCCCGAGAGTTCCTTCTCTGGGGATTATTTCCGAGCTGCAGTGGGAAGTGCCCGGACGGCACTCGGGGTTGGTGGCACGGTGTGGACGTTGGTGGAAAAGCCTCGGAGACCCGAGGTGGCTCCCGTCTGTGCGCGGGCTGCGGCTGTGGGTAGCTCCGATTTGCGATAATGTCCTTTTTGGAGCGGGGTAGATCGGCCGGTTCTCCTTATCTCCACGATAGCCGTTAGCAAGATGAAGAACTCCGTTCGCTCTGAGAAACACACTGGAGGCCAGAACAGACCATTCTTTCGCTTTCGGTCGGAGTGAGGACGGTCTCCTGCGCGGCGTAGCTGTAGCTGTGACTCCCTCCGTGCTCACGCGCCTTTGTCAGGGAAGGATTGACGAGGGTGTGGGGACACACATGCGCTAGGGCCCGTGGAGAACCACAGCTCCTCCTGTGCTGGGGCCACTCCTGAGGCACGGTGTTGTTCACGCCTGAGAGGTGTGATTTTTCAAGGAATCGTTAAAGAGCTGGAGATATTTTTGGTTGTTTGAAGCCATACTAAAGACGCTTCCCTCCAGGAGTTTCTTCATTCCTTCCTGCTCCATCTCGCTCCGCCAACATTAACTGAAGACCTACTATGTGCTGGCCCTGTGTTCAGAGCCGCTCTTGTCGGTCCCCGTGTAATGATCTCCTCGTCCCCTCCTCAGAGCAGACGCCCGCGGGCGCTGAGCCATGTGGAGGTGCGTCAGGTCGTCCTTACTCCCGCTGCAGCCCCGGCCCACCTGCCCTGCGCCTCCCCTTGTCCCCCACCTTCCAGCCCCTCCTTGGTTCCCTGAGAACCCAGCTGCGCCTGGCCGTCCACACTTTTGGCCGTGTCCGTATTATCAGCGCCACCAGGCAGCTCTGCTTCCCTCTTTCGTCCTTGTATCTCACTGGTTTCTCATCGACCCTCTCATCATTCCCTCCTTTCTCAGGGAAAGACGTTTTCCTCCTCTTTTTCAGAGCTAACCTTTCTTCAAGAACCTTTCTTCCCCTCTGCCCCCCTCCGGCCCTGCCCCCTCTGCAGGTCCGTCCCTCCCTCTCCAGGATCCTTCATCCGCCTGCGAACGGTCCCCACCTGAGAATGCCTCCATCACCCTCTCTCTCCCTCTCTTTTTGAAAATGACAAAACATAAAAAAAAAAATTAAGTGTGGTAAAATACACATAACATAAAATATACCATCTTAACCATTTTTAAGTGCGCAGTTCAGTGGCATTAAGGGCATTCGCATTGTTGTGCAGCCGTTACCACTGTCCAGCTCCAGAACTTTTTCATCCTCCCAAACTGAAACTCTGTCCCCATTAAACATGAACGCCCCATCCCCCTACCCCAGCCCCTGGCCCCCACCCTTCTACTTCCTGTCTCTATGACTTTGGCTCCTCTGGGGACCTCATAGAAGTAGAATCATACGGTATTTGCCCTTCTGTGACTGGCTTATTTCACCCAGCGTAACATGCTCAAGGCTCATCTACATTGTAGTGTGTGTCAGAATTTCCTTCTTTTTAAGGCTGAATAATACGCCGTTTTATTCATAATACATAAAACCTACACTTTATGTACATGCCACATTTTGTTTATCCTTGCCTCCACGGTGGACACTGGGTGCTCCCGCCTTTTGGCTGCTGTGAGTAATGCTGCCGTGGACACGGGTGTGCACAATCCCTTCAGGACCCTGATTTCAGTCCTTCTGGGTGTGTATCCACCAGTGGTGTTGCGGGATCACAAGTCCTAGGGATCTGCTGTGCGACACTGTGCCTCTGTTCTCTGAACTACTGAACATCGATTTTCAAACTGCAAAACTTCTCAAGTCTCCAGAGACCTCCCTCACCCAGTCCAGGGCCCTTTTCACCTTCCATCGTCTCTGATGTGTGGACAGTGTGGGACCCTGTCGATGCCCACACCCCCCACGGGGCCCCGTCTGGCTGCAGGACCTCCTCGGACTCCCTAAGCGCAGGCTGGCTTCGGCTCCTCCGCATCGACGTTTACTCCTGTGAAGTCATGGAAATGCCGTGATCTCAGCCATCACCTCCTTTCAGAGGTCATTGAGGACCCACGGCCCACATCCTCCTCTTGGCCTCGACCCTGCGCTCCCATCTCCAGGCTTCAGAGGCCCACACCTGCACGTCCTCTGTGCCCATCTTCCTCCAGCGACACTGCCCTGCTCTCCGTCGAGTCTGGAGCGTTGGCGCCTTCCCAGGTTGCTGGTCTTTGTTCTCTTTGCAGGACCAGCTGTGGCCTTATTTTCAGAGGGTCCCTCACACCTGCTCCCCCTTCTCCCTCCCCTGCTGCAGAGCCTTCTTGCTTATGTGGCTCTGCCTAGGCTGGAAGCTTCCTGCTGGTTCTTCCTGCTTCATCCCGTCAGGTTCCCAGGCCTGAGTTCCAGGAACGCAGACGGGGTGGTCTCACTCAGTGACTCAGGTTTCCCGAAAGAAAAATTTAAACTTTGGGCCAGATCGCTAGGGGACCCTCCCAATCCCACTTTCCACACGAGCCTTCCTCCAGTGCAAGGAAATCTCGCTCCCCTTTGAAGTCCCAGGCCCGCTGGCCTCTCCATCTTCACGTGAGCCTCTGTCCCAGTCTAGAAGGCCATTCCCCTACAACTCTGGGGTCCGTCCCATGGCCTCCACAGAGCCCTCACTTGTCTTCTCAGACAAGAGCAGCCCCTCCCTCCACGCTATCCTTGCACTCTGTCAGTACCACGTCCGAAGGTGGGATGTCATGATTATTTGTGCAAATCAAGAATCTCTTAAGCCAGCCTGTGCGTTTCTTGAGAAGCTGCCCTGGACCCACTTTGGAATCATCTATTCTTTCCTCCTGATGCCTTGCGCTGAGCTCTGGCACAGAGCAAAGGCTCAGTAAATATTTGTGGAGTGGATGGTGAGCTGAGAATCAGCCACGCCATGTAAGCAGCCTTGTCCTGGAGCTGTGTTGTTGTTTGTGTATATTTACATAACTTCTCGTTCTGTGGAGGGATCGCTCGCCGCTGGCACAGAGGCTGTGCCCCTGCTGCCATCGTGAGAATGCCACCAGCACAGAAGGATGAGCTCCGCCGGCTCAGCTGTGTTGGAAATTTGGTCCTAGCATGAAGTGGAGGCGATTTTCTTGCTTCTGCTGTGAGGATATTATCATGTGGCACTCTGATGTTGCAAGTCTGTAATCCAGACACACACAGGTAGAGAAGGCTTGTACTGAAAGACTCGGGAACCGGTGTGTGTTTGAGGTGGAAGTCACCCTAGTGAAGGGGGGCCTGTGGGTCAGCAGGTGTCAGGGGCTGGGCTGTGGCTAGGGCTGAGGGCGCTGGGGACCAGGTCCTGGGGCTGAGACAGGAGACTGCGCAGGAAGGGGAGGGAGCAACAGCTTGGGGAGGTGCCAAGGGTGGAAGACGAGTGGCTAAAATGCTGGGCTTTGTGGTGTCCAGACACCCAGTGAGTTCACACGTGCACACACGTGCCCCTGCGTACACACACCAAATACCCGCACACACCCAGACCCGGCACACAGGCAGACACACGCTCAGTACACACACTCCATCCTTGTCAGACCAGGTTGCTGTGAGCCTGGAGTCTGAAGACTGGAAAGTGGTTTTGTTTTCTTTGTTTCAGTTCCCTCCCTCCTCCCGCCCCCACTGAGGGGCCGTCTCCAGGGCACTTTCCCCCAGGCCGCTGGCCCTCCGCCTTTCCCCTCCTTCAAAGCGGGGCTGTCCCTCCTTCTGACCCCGCCAGCTCCCAGGAGACGGTAGACCCGCGTCAGCGCTCATCCTCAGATCCTGGTCCTGACGTTCATGTTTCGGGGGCTGCCTGCACGTCTGGGGGGCTCTGCTGGTGCACCCCTACGCCCCTGCCGTAGAGCACCTCCCTGGCACCGCCACCCGATCCCAACTGTGCTTGAGAGGGCGGCTCATTCTAGAGCTTTCTCAAGGAGACTTTTCAGGCATGGAGACACAAGCTGACATGGTGCCACGATCGGCGGGCCTGCCTGCTGGTCTTCCTACTTAGCCAGTTTCTTCTGTGATGTTCTGCCATCGATTTTTTTCATGCCACAAGGATCCCTACATTAATAAAGTAATCTCATTATTTTCTTAGGAAACCAACTCAGGTCAGTTACTGGTCCAAAAGCACACAAACCAGAGCCCACTCGCCTGGTATCGAGGGGCTTCGCCTGGAGACCCCAGTTCTTGTCAGGGTTCCTTGGGCCTGTGACCGGGACCGGGTCAGACAGACCGTGACGGCCAGGGTGGTGGGCTCCTGCTTGGTAAGCGTCTTGTTCAGAATCTCCTGGCACCGAGCATGCATCTCAGAGCCCGGGATTCAGACGCCATCGCAGTATGTTGCTATTTTTACATGCTTTGCTCCCCAAACCGTCCGTAATCCAGATCTTGACCCCTGTCCTCTGGCCAGCCCCAGTTGCGCCAATTTGCAGGCGTCGGCCTCGGCTGACCCGCTCCTGCTCCTCCTCTGAGCGTCCTGTCCTGCTCTGGGGAGCACCCTGAGCAGTGGCCTTTCCCAGCTTGGACCACGCAGCCGAGTGGCAGGTGGCTGGTTAGAGGCCATTTCTGTAGATCGCCCAGTTGAGGGGATGGAAACAGAGAGCAGACACACAGCCCCCCAGAGATGTCACCACGGGCCCCAGCCCGAGTCCACAAGCAGCTCCCTGCTGGGCTTGGCTCTCCCTGTAGCAGGTGCCAGAGTCTTCTGACTCACAGACGGATCGGAAATTGCGGTGTTCTGGGCAGTGAAAATTGCTCACAGCGTTTAATCAGAATCAGGATTGAACTGTCCCCTTTCCCCGGTCAATGAAAATGAGGCCTCTACTTCCCTCAGAAGGAGGCGAGCCCAGAGAGAAGCAGACTCTTGGGAAACTTTGAGAAGTGGAAAACCAAAAATAAGTCTCTCCAGGAGCTAAGTGCTGTCAGCTCTGGTTGCTGTTGTCTAGAATTCATTCCTCAAACGGGCTTTTGCTCCATGCGACTGTCACTCCCAAAGACAGGCCATCAGTTAGGACTGTCACAGAGTTTGGGAGGGACTGAGTCCAGCAACGGTCCTGGGTGATGTTCCAGCAGCAGGACTCCGGGAACTGTCCCAAACAGAAGGTCGCCCCTCGTGCACATGCTGACATCATCCCCCCGAGGACGATGGGACGAGGTCAGAGCACAGGCTGTGCTGTCTGCAGAGACGCATGGCGGGCGGCTCTGGCTCACGGCTGCCCTGCACCCTCAGCAGCGAGTCAGCGGGAGCTGCTGCCACTGCCAGGCAGGAGGAAGCCAGGCAGGACTGGGGCCGTCGGTGACTGGTCAGAGGCTCCGGGCAGAGTGGCTGCCATTGCCGTTCACTGTGGGAAGCTGGTGTGGAAGGGACTGGAATTGCCCACCCGAAGTCCTTTCAGAATAAGAGTAATGTACGTGTTAGTAAAAAAGTATCTACATCACAAAGGCACAACAGGCGAACACGAGGGTGTGATTGCCCCTCTGAGAGTCTTACTCGTTGGCTCATACATTCAGTCATTCATTAATTCAACACTCAGCAGCCGTGTGATCTCAGGAAGCGCTCGGCCTCTCTGCCTCCATGTGGTGGCTGAGAAGATGGGGCCATGACACCTGCCATGGGTTAGTCGGCTCTTGTTCACTTCGTGGTCTTTGCTGCAGGAACAGAAACCAACTTCTGATTTTTGAAAGGAAGCCATAAATCTGGATTTAAAATTAGGTCTCTGGATTTGGATTGTTGACAGCTAATTAAAATTTGCTTTTAATGTAGTCAACCAAAATATTTCTTTGGGTTGAATTCGGCCAGTAGGTCACCAGTGTATAACCTGTATTTCTTTTTGGGCTTTTTATATGAAATTATTTTAAACTTAAAGAAAAAATTGCAAAATAGGACAGACTTCCCATGTATCATTCACTCATCTTGTCCTCGTGTTACTATTTTAAGGTCCAGTTGTTGAAACGAGGGAGTTAGCAGATATTCCCTCGTCTAGAGCTGTGGTTTGAATTGGGCAGTTTTCCCGTTTAGGGCCTCTCCTGTCCGGGTCCCGTCGGGCTGTCACAGCGTTCGGGCCTCGTTCTCCCCGGCTCCTCCTGTCCCTGATGTTCTTCGGCATTTGTCTTTCACGACCTCCACTCTTTGAAGAGTCTAGGCAGCTGTTTTGCAGAACATGTCTCTGCTTGGGGCTGTCTGAGGGTTTCCCAGGATCAGGGGAGCAGCTGCGTCTTTGACAGGAACACCGCAGAAGCTAGTGGTGCCTCTCTCACTGCATCATCAGGCCTCCTAGTTTCCTGGGGCTGCCGTAACAAAGTCACACAGATGGGGCATTTAATCCTCATAGTCCTGGAGGCTGGAAGTCTGAGATCCAGGTGTCAGGGGCTGGTTCCTCCTGAGGCCTCTCTCCTTGGCGTGTAGATGGCTGTCTCCTCCCCGTGTCCTCATGTGGTCGTCCCTCTGTGCCTGTGTCCTGCTCTCCTCTTCTTATAAGAACACCAGTCAGATGGGGTTAGGGCCCACCCATATGGCCTCATTTCTCTTAGTCACCTCTTTAAGGTGGGTTAAAGGACCCCATCTCCAAACACAGTCCCATCCTGAGGTCCTGGGGGTTAGGGCTCCAATATATGCATTTGGGGGAACATAATTCCGTCCATAACACAGGTGGTACAGCATGTTGTTTATTGTCACTGGTGGTGACCACTTTGATCCCTTGGCTGAGGTGGTGTCACAGGTTTACCTACTAAAAGAGGTTATTGTTTTTCCCTTTGCAAATTATAAGTATCTTGTGGGGAGATACCATGAGACAGTACGCTGTCCTTTAGCTCACAATAGTTTCTCCATGAATTTTAGCTTCTACTGATGGCTACTGCCTGCAAAATTATTACTGTCTTGTTTGCCTAAGGGTGATTTTGTGTTTCCATCATTCTTTCCACACTTATTAGTTGGAATTCTAGGACAAGGACAAATTGCTATTTATGTATTCAATTATTTGTTTATATCAACATGACTCTTGGGCATTTACTTTATTCCATAGGTTATAATCTAAGACTATCGTTATTTATTTTGTTGCTCAAATTGTCCCAGCTTTGACCGTCAGGAGCCATCTCTAGTTGTCTCCTGTGTCCCTTTGATGTATCTTTCTCATTTTTTGAGTCCTTCCTTACTTTAAAGATAGTCTGGGCTCGTAGAATCAACCATTTCTCTGAGGAGCCCTGGTTCATTTTGTTGCAGAGTGGTGTTTAGAAACCAAGATCTGGGTGCTGGGGTGCTCATTGCTACTGGGGTGTCACTGCTTCTCAATCCTCTGAGCAAATGGAGCTGGGAATATATGTATGTACTCACACAAGCAAGCACACACATCTACGTGTTTATCTGTATCGATCCATCCATACGTGTGTGTGTGTGTGTGTCTGTGTGTGTGTTAAAAGACGTGAGTTCATTCTGATAGCTGTTTCCAATCTGAGACCACAGGATTCATTCGAGCATTTCCTTATGTCTTTCTTTCTCTAAAAGTTAGAGACCTGGCCCTCAGTATTCTCGATATGTATTGCTTAAGCCCGGTGCACACAGAGAACAGTTCCAGAGTTGCCGACCCACACCCTGTGGGAGCAAAGGTGCTCCCTGGAGGGCAGCATTTCTTCAGTCTCTTCATCTTCGCCTGACACCATGCTGTTGAAATTCTGTTCTCCAGAGTTACCGAGGTTGGTTCCTTTCTTCCCCATTCCCTTCAGAAGGTTTTATTAATCATGTATGATACAGTTAGATTCACCTGTGGTTGGGTGCGTCCCACTCTGGGTGCACTCCCATCCTGGTCGCTTTTAGTTATCAATTTATTTGGGGGGTATGTGAAGTGTTACCATGGTCCTGAGGATCAGATCTACACAAACAGGTGCCCAGAAGAGTGGCAGCCCCCGGTCAGCTTGCATACCTGGTTCTCTCCACCCCGTCCCCACCCATCCCCTCTAGATAAGCAGTGCTTAGTTCCTGGTGTTTCCTTTCTGTGTCTTTTGTACCAAGTGACTAGGTCCGTGTACATTTTCTCCCATCTCCCTGCTTCTTTCATGAAGGGCAGTGTGCTGTGGAAACTCTCCTGCACATTGCAGTCTTTCATGTCACATGTATCCTGGAGGTCACTCTAAACCAGTTCGTAGAGATCGTCCACATTTCTTTACAGCTGCATAGTACTCCACTGCGGGGACTCACTCAACTGTCATGGGGTTGGTTCAGCTGCTCTCCTGCATATGGCGTTTGAGTTGCTTCCAATCCAGAAAGTTTGTGTCTACTCGCAGTGGAGCCCTCCCCTGGGCCTGCAACCTCCCTCCCTTGTCTTGGCCTCTGGCAGTGCTCAGGGGCAGTGGAGTGACGATAGCAGAGAGAATGAGAAGAGCGTCAGTCTCTACAAATGAGCCCACTCTGGGAATGAGGCTTCTGGCCAGCTGCCTTCCCCTCGACCTCTCCTGCCACCCGTGTGTGTTTTAATTCATTCCTGAAGGTGCAGCATCGTGACCCGTCAGCCACAGATACCATAGAACGGGTGTTACAGACTGAATATCTCCCTACTGTTATCATCCAGAAGAATGGCGGTTTGGGGAGCAGCAAAGCCTAGAATTAGCTGCCCCCGAATGTGGCGCACTCCTGCCCCACCACAGGGAGGCCCAGCGAAGGAGTGGGTGCAGGAAACAGGTGCAGACAGCTCTTCCGGGCGGGGCAAGCCTGTGTTCTCTGTGACCGGGTCCTGGCTGGAGGGAGGTGGGTGCGGCTTCGAGTGGTGTTGAAAGCCACTGGGCCTCCGGCGCGTGGCAAAGCAGCATAAGATGAAATCAGAGTGTTGCTGTGCTTTTGGGAAACATGTTTTTTTTCTCCTTGAGGACTCGATTAAACTTGCAGACAGGAGAAGCTAAGGAGAGAGTGTCCAGAGGGGCCTCTCTTTATTCAAGAAGGTGCTGGGCAGAGGCTCCCTGTGACATTGTTTTTCTCTAGTGGTTGACACTTTCTTGTCGCAGGAGCATCCTGACGGGTCCAGAGGACACTGTGAGTGCTGGGGGAGGCTGGTCTTCCAGAAACACTCCTTCCAGCTTCCCTCCTGCAGCTTGCATTCCGGGCTCTGCTGGCCCTGGTGCGATCGCTGGACGTTTTATAGAAATCTGCATTTTGTCCTCTGTGAAGTCAAGAAGCTGCCAGTTTAGAAACCAGAGAAAAAGAAAGAGTGGATTAGAGTGCAGTCCCTGTCTTAATGGTCGGTTACTGCAGTTATTTTTAAAAAAGAAAGTTTTGGAGTCAAGACTCTCGTCTTGTAGCGAGGCAGAGAGGAATTCGTGTCATACCAGCGGAGGATGATAATTGAGGCTTGTGGCGGCCAAGCATTCTCCAGGGTTTGGGGTTTTTCTTTTGAAAGTTGCTTTCTACATTTCTGAGGATGTTTTTTGAGGCATGATTTTCTGAGTTAAAAGGGTTCGTCCGATGGGAAACATTTTTCCTGGAGGCTCATGGTGGGCTGTGGCAGGGGGCAGCAGGAGCCCAGAAAAACGTGGGGGGCACCCAGATGGTCTCCCTAGTTTGCAGATGCTGCAGCTGTTTCATTCTGACAACGGGGCCAAGGCCTTGAGGCACAGAGCCGGGCGTGGGCTCCGCGGGGTCTCCGAGGGATGGTGGCAGCAGGCCTGGCCCAGCCCTGCACCGAGGGAAGCCCACCAGAGGCACTGGCCCGTTTTTCTAGGACACGCGACCACGTTGTTCAGTTCACTTCCAAGCGCATCGAGTGCTATCAGTTAATCCGAGGGTCAGACTGCGGGTGAACTGGAATGAGACTTCCGTGAGTCCAGTCTGGGTTCCGACCCGGGTTCTGGAACATGCCCTGTGAGTAGACGGGGGAGAGGCCTGGTGAGGCTGTGGGTGCCTTCTCTTGGGGCCCAGTCACCACCTCAGCCTTCCCAGTAATCTCCAGAGGGCTGGCTGGTTTTATTAAGCTTTCCCCTCTGACCCCAACGAATTCCTTCTGCTCCCTACGGGCCTATTTTCATGTCTCAGGGGCACTGTGGTCACTGGAAGTCAGCACACAGTGTCTGGTCAGGCAGGGCATCTGTATAGATAATGTCGGGGCTGGACTCCAGGGTGGCTCCTGAGTGACCCTCAGCCCTTGACGTCATGTCTGCACCGAACAGAATGATGGCTCAAGCATGTCATGGAGTCCGAACTGTGACCTGTGACATTTGTTTGTCCTCCGGGCGCTCAATTCCCCACTGAACGGCTCTGGCTTCTTTGCTCAGCGTTACGTGGATGCGATTCATCTGTGATGGGTCTTCTCAACCGTGGCCCTATTGTTGTGGGGCTGTCCTGTGCATCTGGGGTGTGGAGCAGCAGCCCTGGCCTCTGCCCACTCAGTGCCAGGGGCACCTCCCTCCCCAGCTGTGACAACCAAATACTTGTCCAGACGGAGCCAGGGGTTCCTGTGGCCTCCCAGCTGAGCGTCACTGTGTGTTACTGCAGGAGCAGCGGCTGGATCGTTCTCATTGCTGTGTAATAACTGACGTGTGAACATACCACAGTTTATTTAGCCATAATTTGGTTGTTTCCAGTTTTGGACTATTAAAAGTAGTCACTTTTCTATGCTTCTTAAATTGTACTATTCAGAGCCAGATTGAAGAGAGATGCAAGCAAGTGGATTGAGTTCACCCTAGGGCGTGACCCCTCCTGGCAAGGGTTGGGACGTGCAGCTGTTATTTCTCTGGAGTTTGTTGTGAAGGAGAAAAAAGTTTCATTTTGAGTGAAAAGAAGTTTTATTTCCTTCCTGTGGTCATTCTTTGGTGCACTAGGGGCCTAGGATACTCCTACTGCGCAGACCGTCGTGCCCACACAGGGCTATTTAAAAAACACACGTGTACCCACACACACATAACCACGTAGCTCAGCATCATTTGAAACCCCACCGCCCAGAGACGCCCAGTGTTAGCATCCAGATGAGCCTCCTGCAGGGTCCTGGAGGTGCACACGTGTGTGCTGCACGCACTTTCATCTAAGCGGGGTGACGCTATCTGTACTGTTAGGCTGGTTCCGCTTTTCATCTAACTTGTCTATATTTCCATGCCAATAATGATGAACTATATGATCATTTTCGTGGCTGCATAATAGTCTATTTTTCATCCTTCTGCTGGTACACATTTCATTAGTTTCACATTTTCGTTATTATAAACAGCACTGTGAGGAGGCTTCTGTGTTCCGTTCAGTTCTCCCTTTAGGGTAACTTCTTAGAAGCAGAATTCCTCAGCTAAAGTCTACACATTATTCTTCTCATTTAAGATTTATTCTGGATGTCTAAGCCAGATCTGCATTTCCTTACCAAGTGAGCAAGTGCAATCACCGAATCAGGACGTGAGAGCTAGGAGTTCGCATTATTCAGACCAAATTCCCATTTTCCCCAGTTTCAAAAGAAGACATGTAATTGAAGTCTAACATACTTACGGGAAAGCACACACGTAAGTGCGGAGTGCGACAATCCTTCACAAAGTGAACACACTCATGAAATCAGCCCCAATCAAGAAGCAGAGCATGACCTGAAGCCCTGTGGACACTGCCCCCCGGTCAGTTCGGGGTGTCACGGAGAGCTGCCTGAGCATGCACATGCCACTGGGTGACTGTCTGTATGCATTTCTGTTGAGCATAAGCTTGGAAGTGGAATTGCTGGGTCAGAGGGTGTGCGCATGTTCACCCTGAAAGGTGGGGCCACACGATTCTCCCGTAATGGGTACCAGTCCACACTCCATCATTAGTGTGCGAGAATTCCAGCTGCCAGCACTCGCTATTGTCTGTTGTTTTCAGTTTGGCCTTTCTGCTGGCTAACGGTATCTCATTTTGATTTTTATTTGCTTTTCCTTAATGACTAAGGCAGTTAATCACCTTTTTATAGGTATTTTGAACATTCTGATATGCTTTTTTGTCTAACCTGTTCAAGTCTTTTGCCCACTTTGCTACTGGGTTATCTGATGTTTTTTCTTATGGATTTCTGGGCGTTCCTTGTATGTTTTGGATATGAGCCGTGTGTTGGGTATATGAATTGCAAATATCTTTTTTGACTGGCCCTTGCCTTTTTACTCTTAGGGAGTCTCCTGATGAATTGCAGTTTTAAATTGTAATGCAGCCCAATTCATCAAGCTCTTCTTCTTTTCTTTTTCGTGGTGAGGAAGATTATCCCTGAGCTAACATCTGTTGCCAATCTTCTCTTTTTTGCTTGAGGAGGATTGTTCCTGAACTACCCTCTGTGGTCATCTTCCTCTATTTTGTGTGTGTGTGACACCACTACAGCATGGCTTGATGAGCAGTGTGTGGGTCTGTGCCTGAGATCTGAATCCACAAACTCCAGGCTGCCAAAGTGGAGCGTGCAAACTTACCCACTATGTCACTGGACTGGCCCCACTGAGCTCTTCTTTTGTGCTCAGCGGTTTTTGCGTCCTCACTGAGGAGTCTTCCTGACCCCGGGTCCTGGAGATCGCCTTCTATGCTTCCTCAAAGCTGCTGTTTCCTCTTTCACGTTTGGATCAGCAGTCCTTCTCCCGTGTTTGTGTGTGTGCCGTGAAGTAGGGGTCAAGGTTTACTTATTTTTCCCGTATGGGCATCTAATTTTCCTCACTCTGTGTGTTGAAAAGCTAAGCCCCCCCCCCCCCCCCCCCCCCCACTTACAGTGGAGTGCCACCTTTGTCATAGATCACGTGGTAGTTTCCATGTGGCTCTGTTTCTGGACGCTGTTCCTTTATCCTAGTTGTTTATTCTGATGCCAACACCTCATTATCATAACTGCCACAGCTTCCTAACAGGCCCTGAGATCTGCTCAGGTCCCCGCTTGCTCTTCCAGGCTGCCCTGGCTATTTCCGGTGAGATACACATCTTAACATTCGATACACATTGTGAAACTGTCCTTCAGAAAGGCTGCAGCAATTTATATTGTCGCCAGAGGGGCCTGACGGCAGGCACTGGTTTTCCCGTGTTGCAAACTCTGGTAGGCAGACAGTCCCATGGCTCCGGTATTGTTGTTATTTTATTTGCATTTCTTTGATTATTATGAGGCTAAACATCTGTTCCTATGTGAATTGGCCATTTGCATTTTAATTTTTCATGGTGAATGCTCTTTTCTTTCCTGATTCTCCTGATGATGTGTCTGTTTCCTTATTGACTTCTGAGGCCCCCTCATACTACAGCCTGAGCTCCTTGCCTCTTGTTGCAATCAACCACCCTCCTTTTCCATTTTACTCTTTGGGCAGGTGCAAGTTAAACATTTTTATATTGTCAGATGTATCCACCATTTCTCCAGAAGAAGGTGTGTGTTTCCTATTGCTCCTGTAACACATTACAGCAGACTGAGTGGCTTAAAGCAACACAGCTTTATTCTCTTACAGCCTATAGACTCAGTCTCCCAGGGCTAAAGTCAAGATGCAGGAGGCCTGCTGCTCCCGGAGGCTCCAGAAGAGAGTCTGTGCCCTCGCTTGTCTCCCTCGTCTGTCTTCTTCCCAGCTCGTCTCTCTCTCCCGTCCTCAGGGCCAGCAGCACAGTAGCACAGACCTCTCTGGCCCCTTCTTCTGGCGTCGCATCTCCGCAGCCAGCCTGGCAGGGTGGGCAGACTTTTCCTCCTGAGTTATCCCTGCTTCAGCTAACGAGATTTTCTGTACCTGGATCTTTTTGCTCTGATTGAAGTGATGGAATGGAGAGGTCCACAGGCCTGTTGCACATGAGTCCTCCTCCCGCAGAGGACAGGGTCCCGTGTGGCGCCTGGTCAACTGCGTGTGTCAACCTGCCCACTGCCCCGGTGCAGCAAGAGCACACTCTCTGGCTTGTGCGGCCACAATGTGGGTGTGCTGTAATTCAGTATGTAGCACCTGCAGCGTGTCACGGTTAAACTGAAAAGAAACAGAAGAGACCAGTAATTTAACACTCATCTAAAAGCCCATCGCTTTAGGTACGTCTATTGTGTGTGAGTGAAGACGGGGCCTGCTCAGTCGACAGTGGTTCTGGGGTGGCCGTCGGTGCCAGATGCCTCTTGTCACACACAGCCTGTCTTCATCACGCCGCCGTCCTCCGTGAGACCTTCCAGATCACACGGACAGAGGGCAGACCGCTTCTCCTTCATTGTTATTGAAAGCGCCACATAGAGGCCCTGGGGACGACGGCGGGGCAAAGCTGGGACCCCCGGCCTGCAGCTCCATGCTGGATGCTGGGTGCTAGTGGACAAGCCCTTGGGCTGCCCACACCGGGCTGTTTTAGCTCCGAGCTCTGCGGTCTTCCTTGGAGAAAACTGCTGAGATCAATGTTGCAGGCTGGTTTGTGTGTCTTTCCAGCCCTGCCCACCCTCCCGACAGCCTTGGGGTTGAAGCCTCTGGTGCAGAACCAGCTCCTCCGTGTGTCCGCTCCTCCGCGTGTCCGCTCCTCCGCTCACTAGTGGTTCATTTGTCTAGGGGCTCTGCTCCCCAATTAAAGGAAAACGTCGTTGACACTGGTTCCTGAAGCTCGGGACGAGCTGGTGGTTCACGCAGAGCTCTGTGATGAGACTGGCCTGTGTTTATCACTCTTAGCCCTGTAGACAGCACTGATGTTTTCTGTCTTGTGTGGGTGGGGCCGTTGGGTGGGTCCCTGGTAGCCACGTCCAGATGGAGCTGTTTCCGGTTTGGTGTGGCAGGGGCAGGGGCAGAGGCTGGGGCAGGGGGTCCAGGAGCAAAGTCTCTGGAGCCCACGTGCCCTCGATGGTGTCACATTGATTGGGAGTCTGCACAGTGTTGGATGCAGATGTTCATTCATGCGTCCGACAAATGTTGACTTAGCTCCCATCTGTGCTGAGCATTGTCGTGGGCTCTGGGGACACAGAGATGAGCAGACAGATTTGTCCACATATGGCATTCTCTCTCCCGCTGGGAGAGCAGGCCTGCGGTGCTGGGTTATTTATGTCTTTCCTGCTCTGCGTTGGCCTGGGTTCGTGGAATTCCCATCCTTGGCTGGGCTGGGCTCGGGGTGCGGTGACGGGGGCGTCTAGACGGGCACCTCCTTGATTAACGGGGGTTGCGCCCTCTTTCCTTAGCTGACGGGAGTTGGGTTATGGAGGAGTCACTGCCTCTGCACAGGCTGGGGGCCTGCATGGGGCGAGCAGCCTGTGGGGTGGGTGCCTTCCTAGCTGGGGTCAGCATAGCTGCGTTACTGCCCGCGGGTGTCCCCGCGGCTGCTGCCTCTGCTGGGGGAACACAGCTGAGAAGTACGTGATGTCACTGTGACGCAGAGAAAGTTCCGGCGTGTTGATGATCTGGGGCGTTAGTACCCAAGCATCGGCGCTGCCCTCTGGGCAGGAGGGAGCCCACCCTCTGCTGGCCCCCTGCAGGGTGACGCTGAGCAATGAGAAAGTAAGAGGGGCCTGCTGGCTGGACTTCCAGCTTGCATCCCAAACCCATTCATGTCACCATCCTTGCTGCCCTCGCCTGAGCACCGTGATCACCCCTCTGAATAAAGGGACAGTTTTCTGACCTCTCTCCACTTGCAGGCTGGCACCTCCTGCACACGGTGTCCAGAGTAGTGTTCAAAAGTCTGTCAAATGTGTCAGTCTTGTGCCTAAGGCCCTCCAGTGCCTTCTCTGCATTTTGAGTAGGACCCACGTCTACGAAGCCTGTCTCTTCCCTCTGCCTGGTTCTGAGCCGCCCGCCACCCTCGCGCCCTCCAGCCACGGGCCCTCCTTCTTTTCCTCGGATGTGTCAGCACGTTCTTCTTCAGGGCTTGGCATGCACTGTCCTTCCAAATGGAACGCTCCCCCCAGGGCCTTGCAAGGCTCACACCTCCCCTGTTCACCACTGCAGATCTGGCCGTCGACATGGGCCAGCCCCATCTCTCAGCAGGCTCTCGATCACATCAACTGGTGTTATTTCCTTCACGGAAGTCGGTTCTATCTTATTTATGTGTTTGTTTGTTCTCTCTTGTCTGTCTCCTCCACTAGAAAGGAAACTCTGTGAGGGAGAGAGTCTCGTTTATCGATAGATCCTCAGAGTCTAGAAAAGAACCTGGCATATGGCAGGGTCTCAGAAAAATGTTTGTTGAATGAATAAATGAATAACTAAAATGAAACTTGGTGAGCCTGAGACATGCCTACAGCCACTAGCTGGCCAAGGGCAGGCTCAGAGTGCCTCCGAGGGTTCTGGAGACCATGGCTCCACTTTAAGGCTCTCTGCTTCACCAGCCTGGTTATGTTACCTCCAGAGTGTCCTGGAACCCATCCCTCTTCCCCTCTCCACGGCCTCCCCTCTAATCTTGTCTGATGACAGAACTAACCATTCTCCCTCTTTCTGCTGTTGCTCCCATCTCTCCCCATAGCAGATAGAACGACCTTTTCAATAAGTGCATCTGGTCACCTCCCTCTCTGCTGGGAACCCTCTCCAGCTCCTGTGACTTGGGTGAAGAGGACCCTTCCCCATGACCCAGAGCCTGGTGTGGTCATCTCAGCCTTTTCTCTACCACTCTCCTTGTCATCTCTGCCTCAGCCACAGGGCCTTTGCACTCACTACTCCAGCTGCCTGGAGCACTCCCTCCTCTCCTTACTGGTCACTCCTGGTCATCTCATGTCTTAGCTCTATTGCCACTCGCTGAAGGGGCCTTCCTGACCCTCCTGGAGCGGGTGGGGGTGACTGCTGTGTCCATTTCCTTGCTGGCACTAACACTCATCCTGTGGTCAGTTGGTTAATGTCCATCTTTTCTGCTAAACTGCACACTATGCACATTTTTGCTTGTCATGCTGTGTGCGGCACATGGTGCACAGTAAGACCTTTTGACAATGAGGAATCTGAGCTTGGAAAAGTGAAATGACCTCCAAATTACACAGCTGGGGAGTGATGGCTACAGGCATTGAAGCCAGGCCTGCGAGACCCCGAAGCTCCGTGCGAAAACACAGACTGTCCTCTCTGTGGCTCGCATCACACCTCAGTCCGCATCCTCAGCCTTATTCTGTGTTACACCTCAACGAGCAAACTACGCTGCACCAAGACTTACTTTCCCACAGTTAGTTGACGACGTGATGTTAATAGCTGGCCCCTAACCATGATATCTGGTTGATTGTTTTAAGATTTGAAAATAGAAACACTGCAAGACTCAATCACTTAAATAGAGTGATACTGTTATTATTATTTTTTGGAGAAATCACGTTATAACAATCTTAATGGAAGTCAAAATAAAAGGAGAAAAATTCACGCATTTGTCTAGATACAGACCCGTTAAGGCTGTACACATACTTACATTTTATGTAGCAGGAATTATAATGTAGATGAAGCTTTTCTTCTCCCAGTTAATTATTTTCAACGTATCTGTAAAAGGCAAGATGACAGCCTGCAGATTTGTTCACAACAAAACCAGTACAGGGGAAAATTACATCACCATTAAGGCCTCTTATTCTCCTTGTTTATCTGCTTAAAAAAAAAAAAGCTTATTGGGGCTTTAAAAGAAACCGGCGTCGGCTAGTGTCCCTGCCTCCGTGTCCTAAGTCCGCGGTGTGTTTGCGATTGCTCGCCGCTCGCCCGTTCTCACAGCAGCTGAGGCTCCATCAACTCTGTCTGCTGGCGGGTGACCCATTCCTGCTGCGGTTTTCATTCCAACTTTTAAAACTTGGGGAAACGAGTCACCAAGGCCTTGCCAATGGCCTGGATGACCTGGCACCTTCACCCACCCTTCCTGTGTAGACCAGAATCTTCCCGATGACAGGGCCTCCGCAGGCACAGTCTCACCACCTGGTCTGGAGCCCCTCCCGCCTTCTCGTTGCTCAGTGTCTTTTGTTTGGCATCTCAGAGTGGGGATTGTGGTTAATGGAGAGCACACATATTTTCTAAACTAGGCTTGACAAATCTTCCAGGTTTTCAAGAGAACCAAGAATCCTTTTTTAATATGAAATTTAAAAAAAGTTTTGAACACCGTTCAGGCCACACAAAATATACCAAGGGGCGAGGTTCGGTGAGCTGGCTACACGATGGCGGTTCCTTCAGGTTGTGCCCAGAGAGGCTGCCCTGGAATGGGATGCAGACACAGCATCCCACAGTTTGGGGCAAGGTGCTCAGGCATGACTTGCAGCCCCAAATGGCCAGCGGGCTTGGACCCTGGAGGGGATGTGGACGAGGGGGTCCAGGGCAGGTGACAGTGGGGGATCTGTGAGGGTGGCCAGCTCCTTTCTGTTCGTAGAGGGCCCGAGGAAGCCCACCAGGTGGGAGATGGGAGTGCACGAGCACAGGGAAGGCACAGATGACCCGCTTGCAAGTCTGTGTCAGCGACCAGGACCCCATGTCTCCCAAGGCTGGAGGCCAGGACACAGTGGAGTGAGCAGGCGCACGGTGACAAGTGACAGCATTTATGTGGGGAGGCCATGGGGAGGTGGCCTGGAGGACACGGGCCGTCTCAACAGAGCACCCGTGATGGCTCTATGCGGCTGCTGTCTGGCCAGGCCAGGCCCAGGGCTTCCAAGGCCACGATTCTGTCTAACGAGGCTGCGCCACCCGAGGGCCGCATGGAACGGCCTTAGTTCAAAATGTGGGCGGCGACCCTCCCCCTCCCGCCCTCCGATTCCAGGTCCTGTTTTATTTTTCTTCATAACACACATCACAGTCTGTTATGTATTTTGTGCACTTGTCTTGCTTGTTGTCCGTCTCCCTGCGCTAGAAAATCAGCTCCATGGAGGCAGGAAACATCTGTTTTGCTCACTGCTGTATTCCTGGCTCATGGTAGACACTCAGTAAATGTTTGCTGAATGAATGAATGAATGAATGAAATAAACATAAGAAATGCTGTGTGGGTAAAGTAGAATTCCAACAGAGTTCATGACTTTATATGTTCTCCATTTGAAAGAGACATGATTAACCGCTTTCCAAACTGAAGACGTTTTGTTTTTAAAGGCGGGCCCCCGCTGCGGATCAGAGTGGCGGTGGGTTTTCCCACGTGCCCTGGGGGGTGGCTCTCTGTGTCTGCGGCAGGGGCGGGTGAGCCAGGAAGAGGGGCCATGGGCACGCAGAGCGGGCGCTGCGGTGTCCCTAGCGCTGGCAAGTCCCTGCGGATGCGCTCTCGGGGATGGCGTTTCTTCGAGGCTTTTGGAGCGGCAGTCACAACAGGGTTTGGCGCGGATGGCTTTGGCCAGGCTGGTAGTTTGACTTAGCTGGAAACAGCTGCAAACTGGTTA
Source organism: Equus quagga (assembly GCF_021613505.1). Lineage (NCBI taxonomy): Eukaryota > Metazoa > Chordata > Mammalia > Perissodactyla > Equidae > Equus > Equus quagga. Next base: position 65,110,877 of record NC_060281.1, on the reverse strand, counting down.
AATTCCCCCCAATCCAGACTAGGGCCTGTTCGGGGAAACTTGGAGGCCAGGCGGCTGCATTCCTTGGCGTTAACGATCGTCTGCAGCTCCATAGACGGGTGTGGCTCTCCTCCCACTGGCCCACCCTGCGCATCCCCTCAGCCGGCCCTGCCTGGTCCCGGTGGGAAGGTGGGTTTGTTATTCCTGTTCTCGTGTGAGTCAACTCAAGGCCAAGGAAGGGCAAAGTTGGGGGAGGGTGGGGGGAGGTCATCTGGGGGACGCGTTTGGTCAGGGTGCAGATGCTGCCGTGAGGCCCGCATCCAGGCAGTGGCCCTTTGCGTTTACAGGAGCGTCTCCCACCTGTTCTCAAGCACGTCCCTCCACCAGCTCCAGGAGGGAGACGGGAGGCCTCTGACGCCGTGGCAGAGGGTCTTGGGTTTGCTGAGATCAGTGGGTCAGACCCAATGTCTGAGAACGGGTGGGATGGGGGAAGCTGAGTCTCTGGACCCACTGCGAGGAGTCTACAGGGACCCCTGTGCTTGGTTTATGGTCGTGCTGCCACCCTGCAACCGTAACACAGCTGTGGAGTGTGTAGACGCAGGGCGACCTGTGCCACAGAAACCTTGGTGGTCAGCTTTTCGCCTTCTGCAGCCAAGGGTGCGAGGAGGTGCCTTGCCTGCCTCCTGTCCACCCTGTCGGTGAGGACGGGGTCCATGTGGTAGGGTTATGGGATGGCTAGATGCACGACACTGGACGGGTGAGATCGACGGTGGTTTATTAGCCTGGGAAGGTGACGTTGCACACCACACAGGGCCGCACAGGGCTGTGCTCGGGAGCAGAGTGGAGACCGGGGGCCGTGGAGGCCGGCTGTAGTAACAACAGTACGGGGTGATGCCCGGTTCCATGGGAGTATCTGATTGGCTTGTTTGAATGAATGCAGCCCCCCGTGAGCCAGCTATTCTCATGTGTCCGTGAGGGATGAAGGCAAGTGCCCCACTGCAGGAGATGCTTGTGATTCAGGTGACTCCTCCACTGCCCAGCCCAGCACACCCCACACCCTGGAGACTGGACGCAGCCGGGTCCGGGAGCCCTCTCTGCGTACCCCACCCGGCCATTTGGGATGGAGGCTCAGGGGAGGGGATCAGGTCAGTGGCCCTGAAGGAGGAGTGGCAGAGCAGATGGCTTTCCCTGGGAGATGGGAGATGGCCAACACCACTCTTGCTAGCTCAAGACCCACTTCCTCCTGCGGGTTTGGGACAGGAGTTCTCCTCTGTAGCTGCAGCCTTTCCAGAGAGAAGTCAGTCTGTGTCAGCAGGAGGGGAGTCCCGCCTCGTGCTGGGTGCTTGGGGCCGTGGGGATGCCATGAATGCCCCTCCTTCATGCTTCGTGGAAGGCAATGAATCAGTGGGAGGAATTTTGGTTTCACATGAAACACCATCATCATCAGTAACCACTCCCCCCAGATGATGGTGACCTGAGCTCAGTGGCCTGGAGGTGAATAATCCAAGCCTTGCAGGCTGAGGCCCCTGGGTCACAGCCCCTTCCAGGATGTGGACCCTGTCCTCAGGCCCAGGATGACTCTCCACTGGTCACCTCCATGTCATAAGTCACAGTGGGGAGTGGAGCTGCAGGGCCTCCGTCAGCTCCTCTGAAGGAGCCTCCAGGAGCCTCCACACAGTGTGTCCACTAACATCCCGCCCGTCAGCATCTAGTCACGTGGCAACACCCAGCTTCAAGGGCGGGAAACATGGGCTCCATTGGTGGTCAGTCAGAGGGCCTTTTACTCTGAACCACAGACAACAGATGTAAGTCTGTCACAGACCCCTGTCCTGCCCCACACCGGGGCACACACGGCCAGCACATCCTGTTAGCTGAATGAGAGGCTGCAGACACAGGATCCGTCTGGGGCCAACAGCCTTTCTGAAAGCGTGAATGGGGCAGTGGACGGTGCGTGGGTGGGGAGCCCCGGGTCGTCTCTGGTTCCCCCTCCCCAGGGAGAGTGTTTTCCTTTTAGCCCACCCTGCAGCTGGCCTGGATGCACTAGGGTCACGGAGCGCCAGGATCAGCCACTGTCCCCTGGGCTCTCAGCACTCTCAGCTGCTACCACTGTGATGTGACCCAGATGTGCAGAGGGGCGCGCCTGGCTTTCCTGGCTTTGAAGCCGCTGCCTCTGGGCAGAGTTGAGACTGGTGGCATTTGGGGCGTGGCCCTAGAGGGAGTGTCTGGTGATTCGGGGCTCCTGGAGTTGAGGGCCGAGGGCCAAAGCAGGCGCCGTCCAGCTGACGTGCACATCAGTAATTCATTCCGTGATGATGAGAGGTTGCTGATCCAGTAACTTTTTATAGTTCACATGAAAGACTCTTGTCCTCTGAGGACCCCGGTCCTCATTTGTGGGCGGGACGGGATCATTTTCAGATGTCAGCGTGGCCCTCCTGTACACGCAGGACAAACCCGCCTTCGAGGAGCCTGGTGTCTGGAACCGGGTCCACTGTGCTGGGCTGGCAGCCGGCCTGCCATCCCCTCCCCAGGTCGGGAGGAGGACCCGGGCCTTCTCTGCACAAGTCTCTCTCCTGCACTTCATGCTGCCGTGCGGTTCTCGGCACTCAGAGGTGTCGCAGAGATGCGGCTGCTTGTCGGCTTTGGGTCCTCCCTGAGGCTAAGCCAGGCCACGGCTTTCCTGGATGCGAGGATGAGAGGATGAGAGGAGGAGGATAAGAAAGAAGACAGAGGGAGTTGGGGAAGAGCTGGTGTTAGGGGATGGGAGGGGCAGGGCCAACGTAAGAGGAAGGAAATAAAACATAAGCACAGAAAGTGGACGCTACTTTGTACGGCGCAGAGAGCAAGCTCAGGAGCTAACCCCCTGGAGTCAAGTCCCAGCCCCGTCATGTGTGAGCTGTCCCTGGAGGTCTCTGATCTCAGGCCTATGATGCCGTCTGCAGACAGGCGTGAGCGCTGTGGAAGCCAACAGCTGTAAGGCACACGCCACAGCGTCGGCCCAGTCAGCTGCCCCTCAACTTCCCTCATTTCTGTTCCACCTTCGTGGTTTTTGCATATTCAGATCCCATGCACTTTCTGCCTTCATATTGATAAACTTCTTTCCCACCTAAATGCCAACATTTCTCTCACTCTGAGTAATCATAGCCAGAAATTCTGGGAATGAAATGTTCATCATAGCATTTGCTAATCTGCATTAGATGCAAACATAGCTAAAATAAAGTGTTCATCCTTGTCCCACCCAAAATGACCTTGGACACCAGGAGTGGTCGAGTGAGCCATGGTCTGTGGTGCTGGTTGCGGGATAGGTTGCCTTTCTGACTGACCTTCACATCACCGTGAACCTCTAAATGTGCGCCACATGGGCTGGTGATAGCTGGGGGCAGTGGCCTGGGCTGTCTTGTAAGCGAAGGTGAGCCTGGTGTCCAGCACAGGTGTTGTCGGATGGGAGAGAGCGTGAGCCGCTGCCCCACAGGACCGGCTGCGCCTCTCGCGGGGCTGGTGGTGGGAGAGAAAGCACTCCCGGAGCGGAGGTCTCTGGTGAGGTAGGAGCGTGGGAGGTGCAGCAGGAGAGCTGAACCAGAGCTCGAAGCTGGAACAGTAAGGCGATTGTTTGTGGCTCGCAGATGTCGCCCTGGGTGGTCTAGGAAGCTGTCTTCCCTCTGCTTGGTCTCGGTCTTGACCCTGTGAACCTGGTGGAGACACTTCATTTGCAAAGGGTTTGGAGAGTGTGTTGGATGCACCGGGTCCCAGGACTTTGTGCCGGAGGCTGGGATCCAGCGCGTCCTGGCTGGGACAGCACTGTTCTCGCCGCCTGCTGGTGGCCCTTACATAACAGGGTCCCTGTCTTTTCAGTGAGAATGGTCATCGTCACCAGTATGGTTCTCGCTCGGACATCCTGGACACATTTTCAGGAGGAAGTACTGTTAGTTGGTGGGCCAGGTGTTCTGGTAAAAATTTGGCTTGTATTTTTCTAGTCCGAATTTCCAGAGATCATGAGCCAGTCTGATTGTGGAACGACTTCAAATGCTTAGCATCTGTGTTCAGCTTGGGATGAAGATGATACGGTCCTCTTGCTGATGTTTGTACCTCTACAAGGTGTAGGATTATGCTGATATGCCCCAAGAAACAGCAAGAATGCCCTATTTCCTTTGATTGACATCAACAAAAGCCAAGGCTACTTCATTGCATTTTCTTTTCTATTAGTTGATTTGAAACAAACTCAGGTGTTTGTATTTAAATGCTAAATTTCCATCGAAAGTCCTCTGTTTAAACAAATTGGGAAATCTTGTAACAACATGCAGTTTTCTGGAGTACGAGATCTTTGGGACAGCAGTGGATATCTGCCTTCCTAAATCTTTCTTAACCTTTCCCGACCAATAGTAACCATTTAAAGGAAGAGAAGGCGTTCTCTTTTCCAGGGTGGCTGAGACAGTGAATGGAGACTTACCCATGGAGGGGCTCAAGCTTGTGTCAAAGGACGTCTCCAAACTCATACCTTCCTGCACCTTCTTAAATCAAATGGCTTGTGTTGAGGTCTCCTCATCGTCACACTACAGAAACCACATCTTTCACAGCCCTGTGCAGTGAGCTCTGATCTGAGAACTTCCAGACTCCTCTGGGGTCTGTCTACAGGGGAGATGCCTGTATTAGACCAGGAAAGAGAAGTGATCAGGAGGGAGGGGCTCACAGGAGCAGAGCTGAGGGGGCTGCTGCCCACACCACAGACCAGAAAAGCTCTGCCCAACAGGGCTGCTCTCTGGGTGTGGCCGCTGTGGGCCAGGAGCTCCCTCTCCGTCTAGGGCAGCATGACCCTCTGTCACAGCCGTTGGCTCAGGGGCGAGGCTGGCTCTGACGCAGGAGGAGGGTGGAGTGGGCTGTGGCAGCAGGAGGGCTCCGAGACCCAGGGCAGAGGCCAGGGTCCTGAGCCGTCCCGGGTGGGCTCCTGCCAGTCCACGGACCAGCCATAGGTCACTCCACATTCACGCGTCTGTGGCTTCTCATCTGCTCCTGACCTCGGCCCCAAAGGGAGCTCTTCTGTCACCAGTACACCTTCCATTTGGGGCAGGAGTGCTGGTCTCCCGAGGACAGAATTACTGCTCCTGTTCACAGTCATCAGGCAGGGAATCAAAGCACGCCTTCCAGGGCTGTCCTCATGGTTACGGTAAGGCGACATGATGTTGCCTAGTGACTCCCGCTTCCTCCTCCAGAGGTGTGACAGGCTGCTCTTTCCAAGGAGTTGTCAGGAGATGAATCTGTCCTGATTACTTAGACCTAGCTAATCTAGAGTGGTCCCCAGAGAGAGAGAGAAAAAGAGAGTGAAATCCATCAGAGTGAAATTAGGGTAAAACTGAGAGAAGTATGGACGGATTCTGAACAGCCAAAACAATAAAGTCTAGGACCCCATCTTTCCTGGTGGCTTTCTGGAACAGACTCAGGGGAGATGTGTGTGGTTTCACGAGCTCTGTCAGAGCCATAGGTGGCTCTGAAGTTCTGAGGACCCAGGGGAGGGACAGGGTAAGCATCAGCAACTAGACCTGCTGGTGGTCCAGTCGATCCTGCAGTGGGCAGGCGGCTGTCTGCCGAGCGTGTTCAGGAGCTGGATCCCAAGGCACTCGGCCCTTGTTTATGGCACAGAACACATCTGGGGACTCTACTGGCCCCAGAAAGCATGACGCGACTGTACCCATGCACAGCGCCAAACAGTCCACTCACTTGCACAAAGCTAAGGGCTGTTGCCTCAGGTCCAGGCCCGGAGACCTCCCACGTGGTCCCCTGTCATGTCTCTCTTGTAACTGCTTCCTCTGTCAGCCTTTATGGAGCCAGCACAGGCCAGCATCCTGACAGAGCCCAGGATGCTCGCTGACCGACCCTGCGCTCTCTGTGCTTTCTCTCTGCTCCTTTCTGCTTCGCCTTCTGTGCTCTCTCATTTGCACCTTCCTTTTCTTCATGTTTGTGCCACTACATGTAATACAAGTTTTATTTACTTTTTCTTGGAAACCCGTCTTTGTTCAAGGCGGCTTAATTCTGCTGAAGTGCTCTGCCAGGTCAGGAAAGCTGTGTCTTTGAGCTAAACCTTTCTCAGACAAGGAAACACAGTGGGCTGGGAAGGTCTGGGGTGCTGGTTGTGCCCCCGGAGCGGCAGGGGTTCATTTCAGAAGTGATCGCCTCGTGTGTCATTCAGGATCCAGCTCATTCCCAAGGTCGGGAGACATTCTCCAACATCCTCTCCTATTGCTTGTTTACTTCTACTGTTCAAGATCATGTCTTTACTTCTGTCCGTTGACATGTAAATTTGTCTGGCAGAGATGGAGGGTCTGTGGATATGGACCAGTTTTCTGTCTATTAAGCAGATTGATTTCAGCATCCCTGTTGCCCTCCTATCTGTATGGGTCTTCGAATTTACCTTTGAAGTGAGTCACATCTTAGAGGTTGCCTCATTCATTAATGAGCAAAATAGTTTCTTTAATATGTGTTCATTTTATATCTGCTTGAGAGTCACAATTTTACCTTTTTTAAAAGTTGTCTTTTAATATGTGGGAAGAGAATTTCAAGGGAAAGTCTTTAATATTCTCTATTGTCTTAAGAAAAGGATTTTTAAAAATTTGCATGTGTATGTTTAAGGCCTAGGGAAATTTTTTTTTCCATTTTTTTTGAGGAAGATTAGCCCTGAGCTAACTACTGCCAGTCCTCCTCTTTTTTGCTGAGGAAGACTGGCCCTGAGCTAACATCCATACCCATCTTCCTCTACTTTATATGTGGGATGCCTACCACAGCATGGTGTGCCAAGTGGTGCAATGTCCACACCTGGGGTCAGAACCGGTGAACCCTGGGCCACCGAGAAGTGGAACGTGTGCACTTAACCGCTGTGCCAACGGGCCGGCCCAGGCCTAGCGAAATTTGAATCGAACTATTTTACTTATAAACTTATAAAATAGAGTGGCGAACACAGGAAAATGAGAAACAGAGATTAACAGAAATGTGTGTCACAGCAGGCAAGGGTGAGAGTCGGCTGTGTCACAGCACATGCCAGTGAGAGTCACGGGCCCACTTAGCATGTTTCTCTGTAGAAAGTTCTAGAATGCAAATTGTGGGCTTCTAAATTCCTGCTTTCTTTTATAAGTAAAATTGCTCATCTTTCATGGAAAATAAAATCATTTTTAATGTGATTTAAAGGGGGTTTGAGACCACAAACATGATTTGTTATTATTAACAGCCACAGAACCAGGCTGTAAAATAGATCAGAATTTTATAAACTTTCAAACCCATACCATCATCTGCATAGAAATACAAGCATTACTCTCCCTGGGACATTCTGATATGGCCCCCAAGGGAACACCTATAATTGAAATTTCCTAATTATCTGCAAATCCTCCAGCCTATCTTGAGAGTTCTGTTTTGTAGTTTGTGCTATGAAAACAATCTTTTTTTCCTCCCAGTTGAGGACACTGATGTACCTAGAGGCAGCATTTACGTGTTCTGGTTATAAACTCTTTTTTCAGATGTACATTAGAGGTTATAATCCAGAAAGGTTTTCTGGCAATAGGAAAAAATCCCAGCATATGGCATTGGAAACAAGAAGCCATTATGATGATTGATTAAGGGACCACTGCCCTCTCCTTTTACCTCCCTAAAGAACGTCCTCACAAAGCTCAGGCCCAGCCACACTGGAGTCCTGGCTCTGCCACAGGGTTCAGGGACAGGAGGGGAGGAGGATTCATCTGGGGAGGACCAAATAGATCATCGTGGAAGCCATATTTTAAGATTAGCTTCTTATTTTTTTTCTTCTTATATCACAGTACAGATAACATTAAAATGAAGTTTGTGGAACATGTTTGAAAAATTCACATCAAGTGTCCAGGGAAAAATAATTTATGACACAAATTTTCTATGAGCAAGAGGCTTCTTGGAAGAGAAATAATCCAGAAAGGGACCTAGAGGCAAAAGCTGCCCCTGTGGGAGGTGGAGGATAGAGTCTGATGAGGGGCAGAAGGCTGTGCATGGACCCTCCATGGGATGAATGCATCCCTTGATTCTGGCCCCGGACCACACAAGAGACCTGTGCACTTCAGAGTGAGACCAAAACACACCTCAGGATGCAGATGGGGATGCCCACACCTCAGAATGCAGATGGGGATGCCCACACCTCAGGATGCAGATGGGGATGCTCA
>NC_060281.1:65090062-65102723 GCF_021613505.1 Equus quagga | reverse complement strand
ATGCAGATGGGGATGCCCACACCTCAGGATGCAGATGGGGATGCTCACACCTCAGGATACACATGGGGATGCTCATGGAACAAGCACAGCCCCGGAAGTAGAAGGAGACTCCTGGGAAGAAGTTGGGGCACCAGTGTCCTATGGGACTGTTGTGGATCAGAGTGTGCTGGGATTGTCTGGGACTCTCACAAGGTGACAGTGGACAAATACTTGAGATTTGAGATGCTGGGGCTGAGGGGAAGGATAATCACTAGTTATGGTAGTGTAGTCTGCAATGATGAGAGTAACAATCCATTACCTGTGGCCCCCTTAGCTGGCTTACTGACTAATTCCATGTTCCTGTGCAGGATTCAGCTGATCAAAATGAGACTTAAATATTAAAATCCCTGGCTTAATGGTAGGGTCCTTTTGTCTACTGCCCAAGCGTGTGTTTCCTCCAGGTAGAAAACTTTGCTTGTTTATAATTGATCTGCTGCTGATTTCACTCTTTTTTCATTTTCATTTTTTCATTTTCATTTTGGAGTAATGATAGATTTACAGGAAGTTACAAAGATGGTAGAAAGAACTCTGTGTCCCCTGGACCCAGTTTCCCCCAGAGGTTACAGGTGATGGAACTAGAGTGAGTATCAAAACTAGGAAACCAACATCGGCACGGTGCGTGTGTGTATAGTCCTGCGTCATTTTAGCACAGGCGAGGTTGCTGGAACCACTGCTGAGGTTAGGATTTTACCACCAAGAACATCTCCTTTTTGTTGCACATCCTCCCCCCACGCCCCCATACCTAACTCCTGGCAGCCGCCGATCTGCTTTCCATCTTGATCATTTTGTCCTTCTAAGAAGGATACACAAATGGAATCGTACAGCGTGTCACCTTTGGAGATTGGTTCTATCACTCAACGTGATGAGAGCCATCCAAGGTGTTGCGTGTGTCCGCAGTTTATACCTTCCTGTTGTTGGGAGTGTTCTGTGGACAAACCACGGTGTTTTGAACTGTCACCCACTGAAGAATGTCTGCTTGTTCCCAGTTTTCGGTTGTTGCAAGTAAAGCTGCTGTGCGCAATCGTGCACAGGTTTTTGTGTGGAAATAGTCTCTATTTCTCCAGGATAAATGCCCAGGAGTCCATTTACAGGGGCCTAGGGTAAGTATTTTTAATATTTTTAAAAACTTCCAAACTTTCCCAGAGTGGCCATACCATTTCACATTCCCACCGCCAACAGATGAGCAATTTGGTTTCTCTGCGTCCTCATCAGCATTTGGTATAGGCACTATTTTCTGTTTTGATTGTTTTCATTGTGGTCTGAATTTCCCTGATGGTTAGTGATGTTGAAAATCTTTTCTTGTGCTTACTTGACATCTGTACATCCGCTTCAGTGGAGCGTCTCTTCATGTCCTTTGCCCATTTTCTGCCTGGAATCATTGTTTTTTATGGTTTTGAGAATTCTTTATATATTCTAGACATGACTCCTGTGTCGTATATGTGGTGTGTAAATATTTTCTCCCAGTCTGTAGCGTGTCTTTTTATCCACTTAACAGGGTCTTTCACAGAGCTGACACTTTTAATTTTTATGAAGTCCAATTTATTGATTTTTTAATCTCAAGGATTATATTTTTGGTGTCATAGCTAATACTCTCCATTGAGCTCTAGGTCCTAAAGATTTTCTCCTATGTTTTCTTCTAAAAGTGTTATAGTTTTATGTTTAACATTCAGTCTAGGATCCTCGTGCGGTTAACTTTTGTGTGAGGTGTGAGGTTTAGGTTGAGGTATTGAGCTGTCTGTCTGCCTGTGGGTGTCCAATTGTCTGACACTGTCGTCAAAGAGCTCTCTTTCCTTCACTGGACGACCTTTGCTCCTTTGTCAGAAGTCGGCTAACCGCGCTTGTGTGGGGCTGTGTCTGGGTTCCGTTGGTCTATTTGCAGACTGTCAGGATGTGTTTTTATAACTCATTCTCTTTCTAAAAATTCGCCCTGTGTATCAGGGCAATCTTGTGGGCCTCGTGAACACGCGCAGAATGTGTTTTATGAAGCACCGTCACAGAAGTCATGGCACTTGTCTTCTTGAGGAGCGTATTTTCGGATGGGAGGAGATCATTCCACAGAGTTGAGGATCCCAGGTTTTCCACGGAAAAGACATTTTTGCTACTCGAGTGACTTTGTCTTAATTCAGACAAACGCTAATGTGGTTTCCACCCTCGCCTCTCGGGTTGGGCAGGAGAGGCGATGAGAGTCGCCCTGGGCAGCCGTCAGTTCTCCGGTTTTGAGATGCCGGTCTCAGGTCCTGCTGGCCTGGGCTGGGGCCTCTTCCCTGGGGAGTTTCTGGGGACACCTGATGTCTCTGTGGTTAACTTGCGGGGGAGGGGGAGGGGGGTCAGGCAGAGTTGAATGTTGGGAATCTGAGGCCAGGACAGGTGGCTTGATTCTATTTGAACCAAACTGGAAGCAAAGCTGCGTGACAAGCCCAGACTCATGAAAAGCCAGTAAGTAAATAAAACGTCCGGCGTCCAATCGTCCTAAGTTTGTGGCTCAACACAAGATTTTTCTTTTTTTCAAACAAGAATCTTTGCAGCTTATTCATGTGGAATGGGGATGGATACTTCTGGAAATAACCCCCAACCTCTAACGCTGCGGGAATGAACTCCTAGTGGCCCTCGCCCCGCCTGTTCCTGCCTCCTCTCTGCATCTCCCTGTTCTGCTCCATGCTCACCTTCCCTCTGTCCCCATCTCTCTGTTCTCTGAGAGCTGCAGCTGGAAAAGCCAAATGCAGGAACAGTCATGGGTCCCAGGCCAGCCTGTGATAGCACATTTTCCACTGAGAACTTGGTGACTAGGTGTTACCTGGCCAGGGGACGATCTGAAAACACCTTCTGTTCAATTTTGAGGCAGGCCGTTCTAATTCCAGATCCCCATGTAACTTCAGTTGTTTTTTCTTGTTTTTGGCCTGAAACATCAAAGCAATTTCCTCTGCGTGTCTGCCTCACCTGTCTGGCGGGTTTCCAGGCTGAATACAAGCCATGAGCATGGTAATCAGGAGTCTGCAGGCTCGGCCGTCTCTCAAATGGGACTCATGGGGTTTAGGAGATGAGAGAGGGTTTGGGAAACCACAGAGGATCACAACTTAGACTGAATTCCCTTCTGTCACCAGACCCACCGCTGGGTCCCCGAATCCCACACTGACCGTGAAGACAGAGAAACTCCAGGTCCCTGGAGTTGTGTGAACACCACAGTCCCGAGGCCTTCAGAGGGCGTCTCCGACCCTGGTCCCCAGTGGCCATGGCTGTGCCGCTGTTCTGCAGAAGACCCCGCCCGCGTGTCTCCTCCGCGCTCAGTGCGTGTGGAGGGAGGCAGGTGGGGAGGTTGGGGCTTGATCTAGGACTGGGGCCTGGCTGTCACCTGGAGGTAAGGAGGAGCCTGTCACGCACACGGTGTCTGCATCGCGTGGTCAGGACATGTCCGCCGATGGGACAGCCCTGACTCAAGCCCCATCAAGCCCAAAGGGGCCTCGATTGGCTCGTGGGCCTGGAAGGGCAAGGGGAGGTGGAGAGGCAGGCATCATCTGGACAGGGGAGGAGGGTGTGGGTGGCCATGTGTCAGGGCCTTTGCGGTGTCCTCAGATGACTTGATTGGCACATTGGAAGAAGGGTGCCTGAGGTTCAAGCCGCAGCCTGGGGTGAATGGGACGTTGTGGGGGTGTGAGTGAAGGCGTATGCACACCCTCAGTGTCCCAGACACGGCCCACCTCTCCTCTTATTCTTGCTTCCCCCAAAGGTGGGACGTTTAAACCATTCGGAGTCCTGGCCCCTGGCTTGCTGTGAGAGGAGCGGGTTGGAGAGGACGGTGGACAGCAGAGGGGTCTGCTCCAGACCTCCCCTGACATCCACGTGCGTCTGCCTGCGCTCTGGGAGCGGGCGTCTTGACCCCTTCCATTGCTTTATGAGGGGTCAGAATTAAGGGCCAGGGTACCATCTTTGTGTTTGGTGGAGCAGTGATAGGCAAGTGTCTCCCCAACTTATTTGTAGGCAGAAGTATACACTTGAATGAAAAGCAAGCAAATTTCTAAGCCCGGAGCATTAACAGGCTGTTAGAGATGATCCCTCTCTTGACGTGCATCTCCCAGAAGGAGACACCCTCCTGTACCTTGATTATGCACAGTAGGCAATGCATACTTGATTTATCCCCAAATGGCAAACCCCTGTGTTGTCTGAGGACGTCTCCGATCCAGGAGGAGATGCTCTCCCGAGCAGTCGTCCTGAAGCGAAGTGGGTCTGGTGGGGCCAGGCTCCCTGAGGCAGTGCCGGCTCTCTGGCGAAGGCCTTCCCTCTGGACGGCGGAGCTCAGCTGGGCCCCTCGGCTTCAGGGCTTGGGGGGCCTTCAAGGTGTACGTTGTTTCCCTCCATCCTGACGAGGACCCCCCCTTTCCCGGTCCCTGGCCACCAGGTGACTAACTGGAGTGGTTTCCATCTCTCCCAGGCGCTTGGGAGGCTGACGACTAGTTGACACCGCCCGCAGTTCTCCAGGAAAGTGGGCCTCGAACAGATGACTCACCTTCCTCTCTCTGGCAGCTCCCCAGCCCATATGTGAGCACCACACCCGCTCCAAATCACGCTCCTGGGAACTCTTGGGGCCTCCTTTCCTGGAGACTTGCTGGGAGCCTTTGTTCCAGTTGGGTTGCAGACTCCAAACACAGGAGGAGGCAATTTGCTCTTCCCATTGCAGGAGCAGAGCTGGGAGGAAACTCAGACGGCGGGCGGAGGGAGGCAGGAGTTTCCCGGGCGTGATTGCTGTCTGCCCCTCCACCCTCCGGGCCACACACGCGCTTGGCTTGTTGCCGCTGTGGCTGGTTTTCAAATTCCGCTTGAAGAGTGATTTAGACATGGAGTCAGGGGGTCAGGCCTTGTAGAGGCCACTCCGCCCTCTGCGCTGCCCGGTGGAGGTGCTGCAGCACGCTGGCCCCACGTTAGAGGCCACAAGGGCAGGGACCACCGCTTCCTCGAGGAGGAGCCTCGGGCGAGGCATGCGAGCCTGCTTGCTGGCTTCCTCCAGTCCTGGCCGCCTTTACTATTTCTTTTACCTTACACAGGTAACACACAAATGCACCTCCATGCTTGGAAATGACACAGTGCTATCCTGGAGGGTGTGGGCCCAGGGCAGCCCAGGCCCGAGGAAAGCTCGCCGATGCTGGGCGGTGATCACACCAGCTTCCTATTTGTATTCTCGATTTTGTGGGTTTTGTGTGTCAAAGGTCCCCCTCACTGATGACCTCTGTGGTCCTAAGTGGCTGCAGACGCAGGGCCCTCTGTCTGAGCACAAAGTTCACAGCAGGCAGAGATGTTACGAGGGGACGGAGGAGGAAGCGTCTGTAGCATTCAGTGTTTCTGAAGGGCTTGAGAAGTCCCAGGGGCCGCCCCACTCCCAGTTCCTGATTCTGCATTGGGGCCCTAGGCTGGGCCATTCCAGGTTCCCGGGTGATGCTGAGGCTGCTGGTAGGACCACACCTTGAAAATCACTCTCCTCTGTGAACACGAGAAGGGGTGCCAGCCAGGGTGTCCCCAGTGCCATTGAGGACAAGGTCAGGCATCTTGGACACAGCCTAGAAAAACAGGGTGAGAAAAAGAATGCTTGAGATTTTTAGGGTTTTTTCCCCTTTGACTTTCTTGAGCCTGATGTTGTGTTGCTTGGGCTTCCCGAGTTTCTTTATAGGTTTTGGGGTTCAGTTAAACTCATTTCCCTGAGTCCTGGGTCCTCTCCGGAACCCGCGTGTGCAGATGGAGGACAGCCCTGTGGGTTCTGACCTGCCGCTTCTCCTGCAGCTCAGTGTGGTGGCCCATGCTGTCTGGGTGGGTGGCCCCTCAGGAGCTCCTCTCAGAAATCGGAGATGACACCCGCCTGCCGGTGAGCTCGCACTTCCACGGTAACTCGTGCTTGCGACTCCTCTGAAGGTTCCACGTGTGCAGGCACAGCAGGCGTGAAGACAGAGGGTCCCTGCCCTGTGAGCTTTATTCCCATGGGGGCACAGACGCTGAATGTTTTAGACAGTGTTGAGTGCTGTGGAAAAAATAAAACTGGTAGAAGGAGATAGTGATGGAGAGGACAGGGAAGGCCCCTCCAAGATGAGAAGATGAACAATTAGAGGAAACAGGCATAGCCTGGAGGAGAATGCTCTGGCCACAGGCCTGCAGCATTTCCAGGCACAGTTGGCTTTAGGGATGCCATAATATGTTAAAATAACCCTAAGATGCTTGGGGAAGAGAGCAAAAGGAGTAAACATTCCCTTTTGCCAAAAGATCAGTAATAAACAGCATTAATATAATTGTACTGTGCCCACAGAGACCATCAGAGAAAATTCTAGAATGCAGGAAATGATGGATGAGCCCTTTGGTTTTTGCAGTGGGTTGAGGGGGCCTGTCAGAGGGGTGCCCATCAGTGTAGCTGCAGGCGCTTACCGCCCGCCGGGAAAGAGATGCTGTGTGTAAGGCGTTAGAATGGCGCTAGCGGAGGGAGGCGTCTCCATTGCTGTCTCTCCTGCAGAAAGCGGGGCTCAATCGATCGGTAGCTGATGCAGCCCCAAGATGAGGGAGGGGTCTCACTGCAGCCGCAGAGGCTCACGAATGGCAGCGTTGGCAGAGGAGGGAATGGAGTGAGCGCCGGGCATCAATGAGAGGCGCGGGACTTGCTGATGGGGAATCAGCAAGACGCCGTTTGTCCTGGGAGCCCAACCTGAGCAGCCCCAGTTTCCTGAGGGAGCTGCTGGCGTCCTGAGCTTCCCAGTGACAGTTCCTGGAGGAGTCCCGGCACCTCGTTTAGGGCAGAGCAGCTGCTGCCACATGCCCCAAGCTGGCATCCAGGAAGCCCGGACGCTAGACTTTTTCTCTCTCAGGAGGGAACGAGAGTCCCAGGAACAGGGTCGTTGACTGATCTACTTGCCTTCATTCTTTTATCCATTCATTCAACAAATGTTTAGTAAGCACCAGCAGAAGACGACACAGGCACTGCTCATCATATGCACCTTCTAGAGGGGAAGACAGCAAACGCATAAATAAGGGAATATGTAACCTGCTGCGTGGTGGTCAACGCTGTGAAAAAATAAATAAGAGGAAGGAAGGGGCTGGCGGGCTGGGGGGCAGTCTTGTTTTGAATAGGCAGGGAAGGTCTCTCTGAGGAACTAACACGTAGCAGAGACCAGAAAGAAGTGAGGGAGGGAGTCAGGTGGTTGTCTTGGGGGAACAGCATTCTAAGGGGTGGACACAGCAAGTGTGAAGGCCCTGAGGTGGGAGACCAGGCTTGAGGGCTGGTATGGGCAAAGAGAGAGTGAGGCAGGCCAGGTGACCTGGCCCTCTCTGACCACAACTTGGATCCGGATGGAAAGTCAATGGCTTTGTGCATCACCACCCAAGGCCCCCTGGGCCGTGAGGGTGCTGCTCTGACTTCAGTGCTGGGGACTTGGTTTTCCAGCTGTGTCCTGACGTGTATCCATTCTCTCTCATTTCAGACTCGCAGGCAGTACAGCGAGGCCACCAATGAGAGCAACCGAGTCTTCCTGTACTGTGCCTTCTTGGACTTCAGGTACTGCTGCTTGAGGTCCCCGGGCAAGGACAGGGCGGGAGAGTGGGGGGAGGGTGGGGGAAGGGGCTGGTGCCACATGGGTGTCCAGGCCCATGCTCCATCACATGCCAGCCCGGGTAAACTTCCAGGGTCCCCGTGTCCGGAGGCAGCACAGTTGCATCACCTTCCGGGGGCTGGAGAGGACTCAGGACAGGGGCAGGACCTGGAGGACGACCTGGGAGAGGCTCCTCTCTGGACACAGCCAGGTTTATCAGGACACCGTCTCTTAGAGCCCAGGGTGGTCTTCAGACACTTACCCAGTTCAGCTGAGTCACCAGGACCTCAGGATGGATGATGCTGTTTGGGTGGACAGGCTCCCGGCGCCCCTGGCTGTGTCAGAGTTAGGTGCTGGACTGCGGGTCTTGAGGTCGGGAGGAGGGCTCAGGAAGCAGCTCTTTCCTGGCTGACATGTCAGCATCTTAGGATTTTAAGACCTTGATGACCACACTGGGTGAGCTGAACCTCAGCTCTGTGAGTCCTCGGCCTCTACCGCTCAGCCCTGGACTCAGGGGTATCCTTCTTCTCAGCATCTCCTGTGCACACCTCTGAGGTTCACTCTTACCCTCCCTCCTGGACACCATCCCAACTCACCTCCTTGGGCTCACCTGCCCACGGGCTGGGGGGGCCTTCTCCTGATGTCGTTCTCATCGCGATGCTCCTCTGGACGTGAGCCCACCACAAACGGCCCCCATGGTCAAAACAGGGATTGAAAACAGATTCCCACAGGGCCAGGGAGGTGCCATCAGTGAGCATAAGAGACAGTTGGGAGTGGATGGGGTAGGGGCATGGCGCTAGGGTCACAGACCCTCTCAGCTGCTCAGCTAGGGCCCCTGTGGCGTGTTCCCCATGGGATCCAGGCCCCGTGTTTTCAGATCTTCTGATTGTCTGAGGTTGGATTTTTATGTGAAATTTGAAACACCATAGAGGTAAAAAGAACACATCTGGGGCCTCCGGTTCACACCCAACCTGACGGCTGCTCACCTTTCATGTTGTCAGGGCTCCCCACACCTGAGCATCTTCCCTGTACCTGGACCCACGCCCCCAGGTCCCTCCAGCCCAGCATCCTCCCAGGGCCTTGCTGCCTTCCCTGGTGCAGCCTCACTCATCAGAGAAAGCCAGTCTGCTTCCCTGCCTTCAGAGGACCAGGGGACTCAAGATGCTGAGCTGGGTTGGGGTCGGGCTGTGGTGGGTTGGCTTGATCCCAGTTTATCTCTGCTCCATGAACAGTGAGGAAAATGCAGCAGGTCCCCGTAATGCTCAGCAAATATATATATGTATATATATATATATATATATATGTATGTATAATCTCGTGGGGGTGCTTTTCTCTGGCTGTGGCCTTCAGCAGTGCACCTGCGTGCCATCTGAAAAATGGATTGACGGCTCTGGAAGTTGAGTGGTTTTGCCTTGGCCAAGTTCAGCCAGTTGCATCCCTTTATTCATTTCTTTGTAAATTATGAAAATTCAGAAGCACAATCTCCTAGAAAAAGTCACCCCGATCTTGGGGGTACTGCCAGTAGAAAATAATTTATGGATGGAAAGGAGAGATGGAGTTTAGTAAGAACCAAATGAAATGTTGGTTTTTATTTTTGAAGAAATGTTAAGAGCAAAGTGCAAAGAATATTATAACAAATCCAGGTACCCATTGCCCCAAATTTTCAATTACTAACATGTTTCTATTTTTAAGAATAAATCAACAAAAACATCATAGATGATGCTAAAGAACGCTGTCTCCTCCTGTTCTTTCCCCTCAATTCCCAGAGGCAGCTACTATGTGAATACAGTGTATGTAATCTGCCTGTCTGTGTTCCCAATTATTATTTATTAGCATACAATTTGCATTCAGAAAAATGAATACATTTTTGTTATACAGTTCTGTGAGTTTTGACAAATGAATGCAGTTGTGTAACTGCTGTCATCAAGATGTAGAGCAATTCATCACCCTCAGAGATTCCTTCCTGGCCGTTTGCCATCATCCCCCGCTCTGATCCCGGCTCTTGCAACCACTGATTCGTCTTCTATCCCTGGAGTTTTGCTTGTGCAAGAATGCCATATATATTCAATCATATAAATGGATCATAGCGTGGGTGCCCTTTGAAATCTGGCTTCTTTCATTTAGCGTAATAACATTGACATTGTTGCATGTGTCAACAGTTCATTTTTGTTTTGTGTTGCTGAGTGGTAGTCCATTGCATGGCTGTCCCATATCGTTTGTTGTCTGTTCTCCAGTGGGGGAACATTTGGGTTGTTTCCACTTTTGAGGGATTATGAATAAAGCTGAAGGTTGAACCAGCTTTGCATTCCTGGGATAAACTGCACTTGGTCATGATATGTTATCTTTTTATATATTGTTGAATTTGTTTTGCTAGAATTGTTGAGGATTTTGGTATCTATGTTCATGAAGGATATTTGTTTATAGTTTTCTCTTTTTGTAATGTCTTTGGTTTATGTGGCAAGGTAATGGTATCTTTGTAAAAGGTATATTTTAGAATGCATTTTGGAATAGTTTGTATAGAACTGATATTATTTCTTCCATAAATATTTGTTAGAATTCACCAGTGAAGCCATCTGAACCTTAGTTTTTGTTGTTGGTAGGTTTTCACACGCACATTCAATTTCTGTAATGGATACAGAACTATTTAGGTCATTTACTTCTTTGTAAGTGAGTTTTGGCCGTTTGTGTTTTTTGAAGAATCTGTCCAAATTATCTTTAACTTTTGGGCACGGAGATTTTTGTAGTATTCCCTAATTAGCTTTTTTCCATGTCTGTAGGGTCTGTGGTGATGTCCCTATTTCATTTTTGATATCTGTAATTTGTGTCTTCTCTCTTTTTTCTTGGTCACTCTTACTAGAGGTTTACCAATTTTATTGATTTTTTTCAAAGAAACAACTTTTTATTTCTCTATTGTGTTTTTATTGTCAATTTCATTGATTTATCCCCATCTCATTGTCTTTAGTTTATTTCTTTCTGCTTGCTTTGGGTTTAATCTGCTCTTCATTTTTTAATTTCTTAAAGTGGAGGTTTGGATTATTGATATGAGAACTTTATTATTTTCTAATATAAACATTTAATGTTATAAGTTTTCCTGTAAGCACTGATTTAGCTGCATCTCATGAATGTCGATATGTTGTTTCATTTTCATTAAATTAAAAATATTTTCTAACTATCCTTATGACTTCCTTTTCAACCCATATACTGTTTTAAAGTGTGTTGTTTATTCCAAATATTTGGAGACTTTCCAGAGATCTTTTTGCTATTGATTTCTAATTAAAATTTTTGTTGATCTGAAAACATTTTTTATGTAACTTCAATTCTTTTTAATTTGTAAAAAAGTTGTTTTATGACCCAGAATATGTTTACTCTTGGTGAATGTCCCATATGTACTTAGAAAAAATGTATTCTTTTCTTTTTCTTTTTTCTTGGTGAGGAAGCTTTGCCCTCAGCTAACATCTGTTGCCAGTCTTCCTCTTTTCTTTGCTGGAGGAAGATTGGCCCTGAGCTAATATCCATGCCAGTCTTCCTCTACTTTGTGTGTGGGACGTCTCCACAGCATGGCTGATGAGTGGAGGAGGTCCGTGCCTGGGATCCAAACCCATGAACCCGGGCTGCCAAAGCAGAGCAGGAGGAACTTTAACCACTGCGCCATGGGGCCAGCCCCCAAGAAAATGTATTCTTAATGGAGTGTTCTATAAATGTCAATTAAGTCACATTGATTGATAGTGTTCAGATCTTCTGTAACTTTATTACCTTTCTGTCAACTTATTCTATCGATTAATAAGAGAGGAGTGTGAATTCTCTATTCGGTTTTATCAGTTTTTTAAAAAAATGTATTTTGAAGCTCTTTCTCAGTGCGTATACAGTTAGGATTCTTATGTCTTCTTGGAAATTGACCCCTTTGTCATTATCCAAAGTCCCTGTCCATCCTGGGAAATATTTGTGGCTCTGAAGTCTACTTTGTCTAACTTTGATTTAGCTATTCTGGCTTTCATAGTTAGTGATTGCACGCTGTATCTTTTCCTATCCTTTTACTTTAACCTATTTATATCTTTATAGTTAAATCAAGTTTCTTATAGACTGCATGTGACTGGGTTCTGCTTTTCTATCCAATCGGAACATTTCTGTTTTTAATTGGCATGTTAGATAATTTATATTCAATGTGATTATTGATGTAGTTGGATTAAACCTGCCATGTTGCTAGCTGTTTGCTATTTTTTCTATCTTTTTGTTGTTTCTTATGTTTTCTTTTTCTCAATTCATTTGGATTTTGGGGGCTAGTGTATGATGTTATTTTATCTCCACTCTTGATTTTAGTTTATACTCTCTTTTTAATTTTTTGCAGCGGTTGCCCTTAGGCTTACAGTGTATGCCTTTCGGTCGTCTGTGTCCACCTTCAGATAACCGTCTGTCACTGCACGTGTGTCCTAAGACATTAATCTTTTCACAGTTACCCCCCCCATCCCTTGTGCTTGCTTGTCATACATTTTACCTTTACAGATGCCCCAAATGCACAATATGGTGATAGTATTTTTGCTTTAGACAATTAGTTATCTTCTAGAGCAATTAAAAATAAGAAAATTATAATTGCATATTTCCCTTCATCTTTTTCCATTTCCAGCTATTTTATTTCTTTGTGTAGATCAAAGTTTCCGTCTGGCATCATATGCTTTTAACTTTTCCTGTAGTGTGTGAGTCTCCTGGCAATAAATTTGTTTTTTGTTTGAGAAAGCATTCTCTTTTATTTCTGAAAGATATTCTCACTGGGCTTAGAATTCTGGGTCATTTTTTCTAGACTTTCACTTTAAAAAAGACGTAAGCAATATGTCAATACATTGTTCTTTTAAAATGTAAAACATTGTATAAAAGCAGACGACCCTTTAATACAATTATATCTTATCCTGATCTGCTTGCCTCTCTCTAGCAGGAGCCACAGCAGGGAGATCTTTGTGGGTGTTTTCTCAATCATTTATGTATGATTTATACTTCTGTTGAAAGGCAATAAGTGGTATTGCTTAGTTTCACGTTTCTCACATCATTTCATGACACTTTGTTTTGTGTTCTGCCCA